>NC_088239.1:54171487-54471487 GCF_036934945.1 Oncorhynchus masou masou
GTTTATCAGTGTCACACATATAATGCCTCTAGAGGAAGTACACAGTCGGCACTGTGTTGACCTCCCTTTATGGGGGCTGCTGGGTATGGGCAGATGTGATCGAGCATTACCAAGCCCTGAACTGAGTGAGTTGGCATGCTGTGCTATTTCTGGACACCGTGACATGTGGAAAGTGCAGAACGTTTTTTCAGGACACAGTAGGGTGGAGTAGGAAAGTGAGGATCAGGCGCCTTTCATTCGGAAGTTTGAGCGTACATGTTGAGTCAGTTACATTCCAGCTGCAGTGCGAGCCAGGGAGGGAACAAGGTTTGTTATTGTTAGACAGAGCTTACTCACTCCGTCTATAAATAAGTAGATACTCATTTTTGCTGTGTAATTCTCAGAATTGAAGAAAGCTTTATGTCCACTGCATTGTCTTGGATAGGATATCTCAGTCCCATCCACACAATGGGAATATTCAGTTTACCTTACTCTTCTTTGGTGATTATGTGAGTCTTTGGAGCCATTGGTTAGATTATACATACTGGTTCTTATTATCATAAGATACGTTTCCATACAACAGCTGATAACAGCTCCACGACAGAGCGAGCAGCAGCCAGAATGTTCGGCTCAACGCTGGCGTCATGGCAACCTTGTTTAGGCCATGGAGCACGGACAATGGACTGTCGACAGTGGCTTTGCTCAGGCCACTGTGTAATCCTCGGGATGAGCCTGGGTTGCTGAGTTGGACTTGGGGTTAGGGGCTGCTGTCATTCAATGTCTGCCCAGTGAAACTGACTGAGAGACTAAGTCAGCTAGGCTGACTGTCACATGACCAGTGTGTTTACTCTCTCAGCTATGAGATCATGTGCTCTGCTTGTGAACCCTAGCTTCCTAAATTCGGGGAGTATGTGAGACATTTTAAGATGGGGAAACCAGAGCGAGAAAGAGACTGGATGTCTCTCCAGGGTCAGTGTGACTGCCTATAATTTGTATCCTAGCTGTGATTGGCAGTCTCCCCTGTAGCGAGTCCCTGCCTGGGCTCATGTAGTAACATGGATCAGCCAGGCTAGGCCATGGCTCGTATATAACAGCAGGTGCTGTAAACTGACAGCACAGCATAAAATTATATTCTAGACAATTCTATTCTTCCAACTTTGTGGCATCAGTTTTGGGAAGGCCCTTTCCTGTTTCAGCATGACATTGCCACCGTGCACAAAGCGAGGTCCATACAAAAATGGTTTGTCGAGATCTGTGTGGAAGAACTTGACTGGCCTGCACAAAGCGCTGACCTTAACCCCATCGAACACCTTTGGGAGGAATTGGAACACAGACTGTGAGCCAGGCCTAATCGCCCAAGATCAGTGCCTGACCGCACTAATGCGCTTGTGGATGAATGGAAGCAAGTCCCCGCAGCAATATTCCAACATCTATAATATATATATATATATATCCCATTTAGCAGACGCTTTTGTCCAAAGCGACTTACAAGTCGGCTGGGGCCACTACTTTTTTACATATGGGTGGCCCCAGCGGGAATCGAACCCACGACGCTTGGCGTTGCAAGCGCCATGCTCTACCGACTGAGCCACAGAAGAGTGAAAGCCTTCCCAGAAGAGTGGAGGCTGTTATAGCAGAAAAGGGGGAACCAACTCCATATTAATGCCCATGATTTTGGAATGAGATGTTTGACAAGTAAGTGTCCACATACTTTTAGTGTATATCGCCTGATGTCACCAGGCAGGCCAAAACTCCATCCCACCTAAACAGACACATTTCAGGCGGTCTTTTCAAACAGCTCTTACACTTAAAGGGAATTATCATTTCATGGTGATAATTCATAATTATTCTATTCTGGAAATATACATACAATTTTTGTAAAACAGGATAATCAAGTTTTTGACTGTGCTGGAACTTTTTAAACTTTGGTTGTGTCTCTGCCAGTCTCTCTGACTGTGTTTCTTTATCCCCCTCATCATATTGTTCTAGGTATGTTTTTTTTTTGTCATTACGCTATTAGTTCAGCATAGAGGCACACTTTTCCATGGTCTGCAAAACATTTTGACAGAAAACAACATAAAAGATATACAAAACATGGAACGTAATCATGTACATGTAATAAGTTGTGAAGTTGGATAAGATTCGCTAAGTATCCCAATTGACAAATGTGACCAATGTCATGTACTTGTCCTGCAGGGTCCTGGGTGGAGTTGGAGATGAACAGAGCTGCGGCTGCGGCGGGGTTGTCCCAGCCTACCTCTACCGTTGGCCAGGCTCTGGGTCTGCTCCCCCTGCCTCAGGTGGAGGTGGTGGAGGCCATTGTGGGGGGCCTAGAGCATGTGCCTTCCTCATCCTCCATCCATAACGGAGACATGGAAAAGATTCTACTGGACGCTCAGCATGAGTCTAGCCGTAGCAACTCTTCCTGTGACAGGTAGGTGGTGCTACAATGAGGAAGAACACAGTTCAACTTGGCCTTGAAAAAACTACGTACAGATAATAAAAATCTAGAACAATTCTTAAAAATCACCTGTAACTCTTTTCAATTCACTGTTGAGGTCACATACTAGCCCAAAATCAATGTAGATTTAATCTCTGGATTGATATAGTACTGTATGCTGTTATGGCGCTGTAAATATAATCCGTTTGCAATAGTAAACATCTTCATCACCTGTGTGTGCACAGGGGGAGGTCATTGGACTTAAATCCACTCACACCTCTGCTTTCCCTACCCTCTGAGCAATGGGATTGCCTGCGATAAACACAGGCTTATCTGGTCGCCCGGTCAGCTGAGTCCGTCAGCTGTCAATGAGTCACCTGAGAATGTTTACCAGGAGTGTTTCTACAACAGCCTACTAATGGTGGAGCTCACAGACAGACTCATCCATCCACTTTGAAGTGGCAGGCTGACAGGCAAAGTGAAAGCCTAATGCCTAATAGAGGCATGATTCATATGCACATTGAGCCATCAGAGGCGAGGTCTCTTGATTAATGCATTGGGAATTTGAGCAAGCCCCAAATCTTCAACCTGGTTACTGCATACAAGTGTACATTCCTATGCACCAAGGGAGAGAATACTTGGAGTGCAGTAATTGGCTGTGACTGTTTTTATTTTGTTGTTTGATCCTCCACACAGTCCTCCCCGGCCTCCTAGTCCCCAGGAGGATGATCATGATGGACAGATCATCTTTGATGTGGACGTGAGCAGCAGAAGAGATGGTCAAGTAAGAGTTATTACTTGGTGTGCCTGAGCTACCTACGTCACGTATGTTTCCATGGTAATATAACCTGCTGCTTCCCTCAGTCTCTTGTGAATGACAACCATAACCTTTGTTGCGATGGCAACAGGAAACACTAACCCGGTGGGTTTGAATCCATGTACACGGCAGTAGCCTCCGCTTTAGGTTCCATTACAGTTACACACACACACTCTGTCAGTGTCTGTAACCATGGCAGCCTCACACTGGGTTTATTGTATTGTATGGGCGGTCAGCCATATTGTCTCTGCCTCCCCCTGTTGTCTGTACTGAGATCAGTGTCCTAATGCGCAGCATGTGTCCCTTTAGTCAGAGGAAGATACCCTGGAGAGGGACATGGATATCCTGATGAAGGACTCAGACTGGGTAGCAGACTGGTCAAGTCGGCCCGAGAACATTCCTCCTAAGTGAGTGATGTATACAGCCCCATTGCCCCTAAAACATACAAGTCTTATTGTATCTGGTCTCCTAGGTAAATCCTAGTGTGTTTGTACATACAGTAATAGAATATTTCCACATGATAAGGAGATGATGGATAATACTGTAATGAATCCACAGGGGGCTGCTGACGGGAGGACTACTCATAATAATGTCTGGAACGGTGCACATGGAATGGCATCAAACACTTTGAAAACCCTCTGTTTGATGTATTTGATACCATCTTCCCCAATTAGGGTGCCACCAACCTCCTGTGGGACAATGTTGATGAGGAAGATGGTGACGTTACTGTATGATAACCATAATTTGTCCTTGCCTGTAGGGAGTTCCATTTCCGCCACCCCCGGCATTCAGACACACTCAGCATGAGAAAGACCGGGGCGATGAAGAAAGGAGGTGTCTTCTCTGCAGAGTTCCTCAAAGTGTTCATCCCCTCACTGCTACTATCACACATCCTGGTCCTGGGACTGGGGTAAGAGCAAACCTAGGACACTTTTGCGATCAACCTCCGTTAGGTAATCATTTGTGTTATAAGTAGGATAATAGCACTTTTTTTTATGGAAGTGAAAAAGCTAAGTGATGACATTACGAAAGGCTTGTTTCAACCCATCAATGCGTCTGCATTGAGAATAACATTTCCATTATTATAGCCGTTAGCTGGCTAAGTAAACACTTCCTTCACAGATTAATGTAGACAATTCCCACATGGAATCTCCTGAACAGCCTTCAATTTCCTTCTGTTTACAGTTGTTTGCATACAATTAGAAGAACCCCAATCAGATCCAATATATCATGTTGTTTTGTTTACTGGGAATCAGATATCCCTGGAACAAAACTGCATGTACAGAAAATGATTACAGCAGAGGGCGTGTGGTGGCAACACAGTGGGCAGCTGCAATGCTCGAGCCCTGTGTATATGTCTGGGTCTGGATAGTAGAACAGCTACTGCTGGGATGGATTGACACCTGCTGCGCCACACCCTTAACACACACTTTGACAGCACACACGACACGGCAGGGACAATCCACAACTCCATCTATCACTTATCAGCCGACTAGTTAATGACTCGGGGTGTAACTGCTCTCTCTCTCCCCCTCAGGGTGTACATTGGGAAGAGGTTGAGCACGCCCCCTACGAGTTCTTTCTGAGCTAGAAGCTGAACGAGTGCCTGCGGGAGAAATTCCGCTGTTGTATGAAGAATGCCCCTCTCTCCTCAAACTATTCCTCTCCTTTGCCCCCCTCTTTCTCTCTCTGCTTTCTCCCGCCTAAAGCATTTCCTCCTCCTGTAAACTGCGCAGACCTGAACCGTGCTGTGTTCTTAGGACAGATGTGTTGCCTCCAGCCCCCCCTACCCCCCTTCTTTCCTCATTTGTATTGGTGAGGTCATGAAAAGTGAGGTCATGTTCCCTTTTCCTCTTGTTTTTGGTGTAATTGTTTATAAAGTGTGTGTTTTTGGGGGAGGGGGCAAAGCATAAAACCAAACTCCTCTACACACTAGCTCCAGCACTCTGTCATGCCTGGTACAAGAATGAGCTGTCTGCCCCACAGATTTACAAAATAGAAGTAGATGGCACAATCTTGGGCTACATCGGTGGTTGGGTGACTCTCTCAAGCCCATCACTTGACCCTGAAAGTGTCTAACTAATTTCATAAAGAATGAAGCTAACCTGAAAATGTGAGCATGCCTTTGAAAGTAATCATTTTGTCTATAACTATAAATACAATTTACTGTAGATGTTATGGTCTTTTTTTTTAAATATTTTTACCACCATAATAAAGCCTGAGTTTTGATTAAGGGTGTTTATCAAATTTATTTGGCCATTGTGGCCATGTCATATCCACAACCACCAGATGCTGTGCATTGGAGAGAATCCGCTTGGCCTGCCAGATGAGATGTGTCCAGTACGTGTCATTGTTTTGTTTCTGTCTTGATTTCTCTACGACATACCATGGACCTAGTTATTTAGGTTTGGTTCAATGGGTAAACCTCTGATATGCCTGCGCAACTGACAGGTCATCTTACACACTTGTACAGCATACATGCAGACATTTTAAGAACGAGTTTATGTAGTTTGTTAGTCCAGCTGGGGATTAACCCTGATGTTTCACCACACTGATAGCTGGAGTTGGAATGGATTCCAAAGGCAGATTAGTTTTAGAGGTACAACTACATGGACAAATTCAAGCATGCTCTGAATGTCACTGCGACCTGCAGTACGTCACCGTGCTCAAAGAGGGACCGCAGTGTTTCAAAGTTGAGATTTAAGATGGGGCTGTTTGTACTAACAATCCACCGTTGGATATTGCTGACATCAACCTCTTTTTATTTCCCTCTACACATCTGCCAAAAGGAACTGAGGTCCACCTTGAACCTCAATTCTTCTCAGTAGCCACGTGCCTCACCTCTGTTCTCAAGACTCCATTGTGGTTCTGTTGGTCAGTGTCTGTCTTTGATCTGACACCCGGGCTTCTCTATGGTTTGTTCCAGTGAGTTTACCGTGAATTCTTACTTACAAGCCCTTATCCAACAGTGCAGTTCAAGAAGAAGAAGATACTTACCAAGTAGACTAAAATAAAAAGTTATAATAAAAAGCAACGCAATAACAATAATGAAGCTATATTCAGGGGCACTGGTACCGAGTCAGTGTGTGTGTGTGTGGGGGTACATGTAGTTGGGGGTGAAGTGACTATGCATAGGTTAAAAAAAAAAAAAAAACTCGAGTAGCAACCGTGAACAAAAGGGAGGGGGGTGTCAATGTGAATTGTCCGGTGGCGATTTTATGAATTGTTCAGCAGTCTTATGGCTTGGGGGTAGAAGCTGTTGAGGAACCTTTTGGTCCTAGATTTAGCGCTCCGGTACTTCTTGCCGTGCTGTAGCAGAGAAAATATAACTTGGGTGACTGGAGTCTCTGACAATTTTATGGGCTTTCCTCTTACAGTGATGGACTGGGCCGTTCGCACTACCCTCTGTAGCGTCTTATGGTCAAATGCCGAACAGTTGCCATACCAGGCAGTGATGCAACCAGTCAGGATGCTCTCGATGGTGCAGCCTTAGAACCTTTTGAGGATCTGGGGACCCATGCCAAATCTTTTCATTGTCCTGAGGGGGAAAATGTTTTGTTGTGCCATCTTCATGACTGTCTTGGTATGTTTGGATCACAATAGTTTGTTAGTGATGTGGACACAAAGGAACTTGAAACTCTCGACCCGCTCCACTACAGCCCCATCGATGTTAACGGGGGCTTGTTCGGCCCACCTTTTTCTGTAGTCCATGATCAGCTCCTTCGTCTTGCTCATATTGAGGGAGAGGTTGTTGTCCTGGCACCACACTGTCAGTTCTCTGACCTTCTCCCTATAGGCCGTCTCATCGTTGTCGGTGATCAGGCCTACCACTGTTGTGTCGTCAGCAAACTTAATGATGGTGTTGGAGTCGTGATTGGCCACGCAGTTGTGGGTGAACAGGCAATACAGGAGGAGACTAAGTACACACCCCTGAGGGGCCCCAGTGTTAAGGATCAGCGTGGCAGATGTGTTTTTGCCTACTCTTGCCACCTGGGGGTGGCCCGTCAGGAAGTCCAGGATCCAGTTGCAGAGGGAGGTGTTTAGTCCCTGAGTCCTTAGCCTAGTGGTGAGCTTTGTGCACACTATGGTGTTGAATGCTGAGCTGTAGTCCATGAACAGCATTCTCACATAGGTGTTCCTTTTGTTCACGTGAGAAAGGGCAAGTGTGGAGTGCAATTGAGATTGCGTCATCTGTGGATCTGTTGAGGCGGTATGCGAATTGTAGTGAATCTATGGTGTCCGGGAGGATACTGTTGATGTGAGCCATGACACGCCTTTCAAAGCACTTCATGGCTACCGAAGTGAGTGCCACGGGGCGGTAATCATTTACATTTAACATTTACATTTAAGTCATTTAGCAGACGCTCTTATCCAGAGCGACTTACAAATTGGTGAATTCACCTTCTGACATCCAGTGGAACAGCCACTTTACAATAGTGCATCTAAATCATTTAAGGGGGGGGTGAGAAGGATTACTTATCCTATCCTAGGTATTCCTTGAAGAGGTGGGGTTTCAGGTGTCTCCGGAAGGTGGTGATTGACTCTGCTGTCCTGGCGTTGTGAGGGAGTTTGTTCCACCATTGGGGGGCCAGAGCAGCGAACAGTTTTGACTGGGCTGAGCGGGAACTGTACTTCCTCAGTGGTAGGGAGGCGAGCAGGCCAGAGGTGGATGAACGCAGTGCCCTTGTTTGGGTGTAGGGCCTGATCAGAGCCTGGAGGTACTGCGGTGCCGTTCCCCTCACAGCTCCGTAGGCAAGCACCATGGTCTTGTAGCGGATGCGAGCTTCAACTGGAAGCCAGTGGAGAGAGCGGAGGAGCGGGGTGACGTGAGAGAACTTGGGAAGGTTGAACACCAGACGGGCTGCGGCGTTCTGGATGAGTTGTAGGGGTTTAATGGCACAGGCAGGGAGCCCAGCCAACAGCGAGTTGCAGTAATCCAGACGGGAGATGACAAGTGCCTGGATTAGGACCTGCGCCGCTTCCTGTGTGAGGCAAGGGTCGTACTCTGCGGATGTTGTAGAGCATGAACCTACAGGAACGGGCCACCGCCATGATGTTGGTTGAGAACGACAGGGTGTTGTCCAGGATCACGCCAAGGTTCTTAGCGCTCTGGGAGGAGGACACAATGGAGTTGTCAACCGTGATGGCGAGATCATGGAACGGGCAGTCCTTCCCCGGGAGGAAGAGCAGCTCCGTCTTGCCGAGGTTCAGCTTGAGGTGGTGATCCGTCATCCACACTGATATGTCTGCCAGACATGCAGAGATGCGATTTGCCACCTGGTCATCAGAAGGGGGAAAGGAGAAGATTAATTGTGTGTCGTCTGCATAGCAATGATAGGAGAGACCATGTGAGGTTATGACAGAGCCAAGTGACTTGGTGTATAGCGAGAATAGGAGAGGGCCTAGAACAGAGCCCTGGGGGACACCAATGGTGAGAGCGCGTGGTGAGGAGACAGATTCTCGCCACGCCACCTGGTAGGAGCGACCTGTCAGGTAGGACGCAATCCAAGCGTGGGCCGCGCCGGAGATGCCCAACTCGGAGAGGGTGGAGAGGAGGATCTGATGGTTCACAGTATCGAAGGCAGCCGATAGGTCTAGAAGGATGAGAGCAGAGGAGAGAGAGTTAGCTTTAGCAGTGCGGAGCGCCTCCGTGATACAGAGAAGAGCAGTCTCAGTTGAATGACTAGTCTTGAAACCTGACTGATTTGGATCAAGAAGGTCATTCTGAGAGAGATAGCGGGAGAGCTGGCCAAGGACGGCACGTTCAAGAGTTTTGGAGAGAAAAGAAAGAAGGGATACTGGTCTGTAGTTGTTGACATCGGAGGGATCGAGTGTAGGTTTTTTCAGAAGGTGTGCAACTCTCGCTTTAGGCAGGTTAACTTTGCTTCCTTGGGCACAGGGACTATGGTGGTCTGCTTGGAACATGTAGGTATTACAGACTCGGTCAGTTGGTCCATGCATGCTTTGAGTACACGTCCTGGTAATCCGTCTGGCCCAGCGGCTTTGTGAATGATGACCTGTTTAAGGTTTTGTTCATCGGCTACCGAGAGGGTTATCATACAGTCATCCAGAACAGCTGGTACTTATGCCTCATCCCGAGGGGGTGTACTACAAAGCAGGATCAATGAGTTAGCGAGCTAACAGTTAAATATTCTTAAATAACTTTACATTTTTTAGAAAGAGAAGCTTTCATGGTGTAATTGACTTAACAACCAATAACACATATGTTTAGCTTTCTTAATTTCTTAATGAACCAAAAAATCAATAGTTATTTCTGGTTGTTAATTCAAGTCAGCTGCCTAACTCACTGAACCTACTTTGTTTAGCAGTAACTCAGTTTACCCCTCTGGACAATATCCCACCCATGCTGTTTATCATATTGCTGTGTTGATGCTTGTAACATGATTGTGGATCTCTTTATAAACTCCATGACTGTAAGATGACTACACTGAGACTTTCAAAACTCAGATACTTTCATGCCCCCCCTCTCTCTCTCTCTCTCTCTCTCAAACAAACAAACAAACAAACAAACAAACATCCTGTCTGTCACTAAAATGATTGGACTTAAATTATCCAGCCTGGTCTCATAGACTAGATGTAACATATTTAATGTAACTCCGGGAAACTCAAATTAGTATGAAATGTAATGCTTGTTATGGTTACATAAGACAAAAGGAGGGTGGTTGGTCGGGATGGATGAGTAGACGTATAACACGAACGTCTAGCAGCAACTTAAGGTTGCGTGTTCGAATTTCATCACAGACAATTTTAGCTGAATTGCAACTACTTGCTACTTAGCATGTTAGCTAACCCTTCCTTTAACCGAACTCCAAAACCTAACCCCTAGCCTAGTTAATGTTAGCCACCTAGCATATGTGAACCACAATAAATTCAAATTCTTAACATATAAGTTTCGCAAACACTTTGTACGAGTTACAATTCGTAGCATACCACCCTGCATACCACTGCTGGCTTGCTTCTGAAGCTTAGCAAGGTTGGTCCTGGTCAGTCCCTGGATGGGAGACCAGATGCTGCTGAAAGTGGTGTTGGAGGGCCAGTAGGAGGCACTCTTTCCTCTGGTCTAAAAAATATCCCAATGCCCCAGGCCAGTGATTGGGGACACTGTCCTGTGTAGAGTGATGTCTTTCGGATGGGATGTTAAACGGGTGTCCTGACTCTCTGCGGTCATTAAAGATCCCATGGCACTTATCGTAAGAGTAGGAGTGTTAACCCCTGTGTCCTGGCTAAATTCCCAATCTGGCCATCAAACCATCACGGTCACCTAATAATCCCCAGTTTACAATTGGCTCATTCATCCCCCTCCTCTCCCCTGTAACTATTCCACAGGTCGTTGCTGCAAATGAGAATGTGTTCTCAGTCAACTTACCTGGTAAAATAACAGATAAATAATATTGTACAAATGTAAATTCGTAACATATACAAATGGATGAAGGACAAATGAATACATACCATATGAAAAGTAAGATATCATACTAATTGGAGTGTCCCAGATTTACATTTACTATGTTACATGGGATGGGTTAGGAGGCGGGATGGAAAAAGTGTGTGTGTGTGTGTTACCAAAAGAAAGCAGTGATCATTGCTGTGCACGACCTATTAATCCAGACAGAAAATACATTATCTAACCACTGGGGGATTGGATGCAAATGAATCAACTTCAGAGTTGTGTTTTCTGTGACAGTGTAAGTAGCAACAGTGCATAAAATGGATTTACAACCCAGGTTGAATTATCAATCAGTGAAACCCTTTTAGTGGCCTCTGCCTTCCTGTAGGCACAGCACAGATATAGAGATCTCACCAACAACTGGTGAACAACACTCTCCAATAGCTGCTGTCAATCAATACCCCATGCTCCTAGCTCAGTCATTCTGACCCTTAACCCCACGGCCATGATAATTCCCGGCATGTAATTGGAATAGAACCCCTGCCTGGGACACCAATGGAAAGCATTGCTTTTGTGCGATTTGAAGCAGTTCACAGATGCCACACAGGAATGAGTTGTCTCAGTCTGCATGTGGTTTAGCAGTAACTCAGGAATTAAACAGCTCCAGTGACAGACGTTTGATTTGCGGCACGGACTAAGCTGAGGTTTACATCGTTTCTTGTTCAGTCCCTATAAAGAATAGCTTACTGCCCTCTAGTGGTGAAGATATATATGAGGCATGCCTGTGTGCTTTGTGTATTTGGGAAGGCTGGGGACGTGTAGCGTGTCTATGTATGCTTGTTACCTATATGAAATCAATGTTCAATAGAAATGACTTATATGTATCCAGATGGTTAAATTATGCAATCCTTGTACACTCTGACAATACAAATGACACAGACACTGAGAGTCACTGAGAGACTGTAAGGTGCAGTGTAACTTGATCTTAACACAATTGCATTGAACCCGTTTATCCTCTGTCTGGCATGTGGCAAAGGGTCTGAATTGGATAAACAGTCAGGATGGCTAAATGAGTCAGAATGCTGTTGAGCAGTATCCAAGAAAAGTACACCCTCACTCCCATTCTTCTCTAACCAGTGGTACATGGGGCAGAACAGTAATTGATGGTAATCCATGAAGGGGGGATTTTATATGGCATTCCAGAGATACAAATAGAAGTTATCCTAGAATTCAGTTCCACATGCTTTGTAATGATGCATGCATACACATCGTTCGTCATTCAAAATATGCATGTACATCCTCCTCCATTTTTTTATTTAGATAATATCAGTAAAAACATGCATGAATGTATTTTGAGTGTGTTGTATGAAGTCTGGCCTGTTGAGATGGGGAGGGTTATGTTTTCACTGGAGAAGGACACACAGAGCCGACCACCAACCTGTAACCCATGGTAACGCCACAAGCTGCAATGGGAGGAGCTGAGGAACTTGCCGCCTCTCGATTGGCTGGAAGCAGGTGTTCTGAGGTTCTGTATGGGGAAGGAGGAGAAGATGGGATGGGTTAGGAGGCGGGATGGAAAAAGTGTGTGTGTGTGTGTTACCAAAAGAAAGCAGTGATCATTGCTGTGCACGACCTATTAATCCAGACAGAAAATACATTATCTAACCACTGGGGGATTGGATGCAAATGAATCAACTTCAGAGTTGTGTTTTCTGTGACAGTGTAAGTAGCAACAGTGCATAAAATGGATTTACAACTCTTTGAACCCCATCTGTTTCGTAATGCCAGGACCAGAAGGCAGACATGGATCCCAATGGCCATCTGTTTTTGGGCAACTTCGTTATAGACCTAAAAGTTCAAAATGTTATTATTCTTCAGAATCTAGTTGAGCAGTGTTTTTTTGACATGTGTGAGCAAGGGAGAAAGAATTCAGAACATGAGCAACTGCTGCCAGAGCTCTCAGCTCACCTGCCACTTGTGCGGCAGACTTGCCCAGTCACACAGAATGGGGTGGTGGAAAGCTCCCTGAAAGGAGCTGGAAGGAAAGCTCCCTTCATTGTTGAGCTGCTTGTGAGGTAGCAATCTGTGAGATATGCTCTGACTGCCTTTTGACCCCATTCTGCAGACTTGTTCAGAATTAAAGTTTTCAGTTAGCCACAATTTAACCCAATACAATAGTTACATTTATTAAAGTTGTTTTCTCACCACTAACCTCTCAGGTACAAATCATATTAGGACCAGTGTATGAGGCTTTTGATTGACACCATAGTGGCCATACCCCTCTAAGTAGTAGGCTACACTTCATCGATAGGGGCAACAGATGAGATTTGATTGACAAAGCATTGTCGTATGCCAGTGAGTTCACTGTTCATTTTTGTGCATCACTTCCTGACATATGGTTTTACTCTGATGTCCTCCAGCCATATCGGAGCGCCAGTCACTGTGGAGGAGTTTGCTTGCAGCTTAAAGATATACCTTCTCAGCATCTCTCAAACACATTGCCCATTGGGTTAGTGATAAATTAGGATATACTAGGTTGAGAACGTTATTGGATCATTTGTTCATGTTTTGCATTTAGGCTACATGGGTTATATTTTCTATCTAAACGAGTGCAGGTAAGCAATTATCTGAGTGTAACAGGTTACACCTAGTCTCAAAATCATATGGGGCCATGAAAAGGATAGAAGCTGGTGAACATTTTGTGCAGTCTGAATGTACTGCATCTCTGAGTCATTGCTTGAGATGAGCTAAGTAAATAATTGTACTTGAAGATTTTTCGTTTTTTTACAGAAAAAATAATTTCTAATTTATGATGCATGTTTGTCTCCCTTTCAACACTGCATACAGATACAGCATTTTCATTCAGCACTGATATCTTTCAAGGTGAGACCATCGCTATCAACCGGCAAGGCGGAGGCTGTCCAAGCTTAGAGATCGCAATTTGCAAGCCACGCTACAAGGGTTCAGAACTCAGCAAGCCAAATCCACACTGATATTGCTTATCAAGAAGACAGTGAATGTTCCTGAGTGGCCGAGTTACAGTCTTGAGTTAAATCTGCTTGAAAATCTATGGCAAGACTTGAAAATAACTTTCTAGCAATGATCAACAACCAATTTGACAGAGCTTGAAGAATCTAGAAACAAATAATGGGCAAACATTGAACAATCCAGTTGTGCAAAGCTTTTAAAGATTTACCCAGAAAGACACAGCTGTAATCCCTGCCAAAGTTGATTCTAACGTGAATTGATTCAGGGGTGGGAATAATTATGTAACTGAGATATTTCTGTATTTCATTTTCAATCAATATGCAAACATTTCTAAAAACATGTTTTCACTTTGTTATTGTGTAAATAAGTCAGATTTTTAAAAATAACTAAAACGGTGACACAACAAAATGTAGAATAAGTCAGGGGGTATGAATAATTTCTGAAGGTACTGTATAGTTTTGTGAGTGTGCATAAAGTCAATGCAAGATCGGGTCAATGCAGATAGTCCGTGTAACCATTTAATTAAATATTTAGCAGTCTTATGGCTATTTAGCAGTATTATGGCTATTTAGCAGTATTATGGCTATTTTGCAGTATTATGGCTTGGGGGTAGAATCTGTCTCGGAGCCTGTTGGTCCAAGAGCCGATGCTCCAGTACCATTTGCCGGATGGTAGCAGAGTGAACCGTCTATGGCTTGGGTGGCTGAAGTCTTTGGTAATTATTTGGGCCTTCCACTGACACTGCCTAATATAGAGGTCCTGGATGGCAGGGAGCTCGGCCACAGTGATGTCTCTTTTCAGCCTCCTGAGATGGAAGAGGTGCTGTTGTGCCCTCTTTATGACTGTGCAGGTGTGTGTGGACCATGTTAAGTCCTTAGGGATGTGGACGACAAGGAACATGAAGCTCTTGACCCATTCGATTTGAATGGGGTCGTGCTCTCGCCTCTTTCTCCTGTAGTCCATGGTCAGCTCCTTGTTCTTACTGATGTTGAGGAAGAGGTTGCTGTCCTGGCACCACACTACCAAGTTTCTGACCTCCTCCCTGTAGGCTGTCTCATCGCCATCAGTGATCAGGCCTACCACCGTCGTGTTGTCCGCAAACTTGATGATGGTGTTGGACTTGTGGGTGAACAGTGAGCACAGGAGGGGACTAAGCACACACCTCAGAGGGGCACCTATGTTGAGGGTCAGCATGGCGGAGGTGTTGTTGCCTACCCTCTCCACTTGGGGCCGGCATGTCAGAAAGACAAGATCCTGTTGCAGAGGGAGGTGTTCAGACTCAGGGCTCCAAGCTTTGTGATGAGTTTGGAGGGGACCACGGTGTTGAATGCTGAGTTGTAGTCTATGAGCAGCATTCTCACATAGTTATTACCCATCTTTTCCAGGTGGGAGAGGGCAGTGTGAAGCGCAATTGAATCACCTTTTATTTTTATTTTACCTTTATTTAACCAGGCAAGTTAAGAACAAATTCTTATTTTCAATGACGGCCTGGGAACAGTGGGTTAACTGCCTGTTCAAGGGCAGAACGGCAGATTTGTACCTTGTGAGCTCGGGGGTTTGAACTCGCAACCTTCCGGTTACTAGTCCAACGCTCTAACCACTAGGCTACCCTGCCGCCCACTAGGCTACCCTGTGGATCTGTTGGGGCGGTTTGCAAATTAGAGTGGATCCAGAGTGTCTGGGGTGATCGTGTTCATATGTGTCATGAGCAGCCTTTAAAAGCACTTTATAATTACAGATGTGAGTGCTACAGGGTGATAGTCATTTAGACAAGTTACATTTGAGTTCTTGAGAACCCGTAAAATGGTGATCAGCTTGAAACATGTTGAGATTGGTACAAAGAGATATTGAAAATGTCTGTGTAGACACTTGCCAGCTGGTCTGCACATGCTCTGAGAACATGCCTTGGTATTCTGTCTGGCCCTGCAGCCTTACATTGACGGAGAGCAAGAGTCATCAGGAACAACAGGTGCTTTCGTGTAGGATGGTTTTGTTTTCCTCAAAGCAAGCATTAGTCATTTAGCTCATTTGAAAGTTTTTCTGCATTTGGGCATCTCATAGCTGGCTTTGCAGGGGTGTAGGTAAAGCTGTAACCTACTGTATTCCCTAATTCAGGTTGAGAAATGCATAGCATAGTTCCTGATTTCTCAATGGATCAGGGCGGGGCTCTGCGCATACACGTAGGGCTTCGTCAAGAGTGTATGTCCCTCCCTCCCTCGGTGTGTGAGTCCGTCTGGCAAGGTTTGGCGCATCAGCGGAGAACAGGAGAGAGAGAGAGGACGTGATTTGGAGCTGCGGTTCTTTCCCTAGATTCTGCGAGCGGTGGCCTCCCGCTTCAGGACGCACGACTCCGTTTGGAATTGTACACTCTCTTTGCTGCTAACTTCCTTGCCTATTCCACACCGGCCTTATCCACCCGGCAAACCGCACTATTCTGAACACCCATTCCATTGATAGCGGTCCATTAAGCGCAGCAAGAGCAGAACAGAGAAGATGTCTGGGCAAGGCTATCAGGGCAAGAAGAACATTCCCCGCATTACAGTGAGTTAGGAAAACATGTATTCATTCCATTGAACATTGTGCATGTATTGCTACAACTATCCGTTCACAAAATCAGGCAAAGATGTGCATCGTTAAAATGAGGCTTGTGATCCGAATTAGTTGAAGCTCTCTCGGGTAGCTTTAGGCTACATCTCAAAGGTGAACGACCTGTTTGCATAAACTGTGAAATGCATTCTGCACCAGCTCTTGGTGTAATTAACGGGGTCTTTAGGATTAACATGGAGAGGCCACATTTTTGAGACTATGTAAAGAAATTATCTTTCAAATGACAATGGGCTAAAATGGGCTATTACAGTTTGGCTTATCGGGTCAACACGCGTGATCGTTCAGAGCATAGGCTGTCTTTCAAGGACTTAATTTATCTCAATTGTCTTTATTTGACAAGATGAGAGCCTGAGGCTAGCTGTCCAACTTTGGATAGGCCAAATCACATTTGGCTCTTGTAAGACTCTCCTTGAAATCAATGTTGTCCTTGAATCATTTCCACATGTAAAATTAATTCAGTAGCACGGCTGTGGTTTCGCGGACCGGCATTATAGGCGACATTTCCATGCCGATGTTCTTTGTCAGAGAACGGTATCTGGCCTGTTATCACCGTTCGCCAACGGGTGGAGCAAATGCATTAGCTTTCTCGCCTGTGCCCATCCGCTGCAATGTCGGATTAGTTTTTCTGGACAATTCCAACTCCGGTGAATTTGGTAAAATTGTTATTTATATATAGGCGGGTTTAGGACATATAACCCGATATTGTTTACGGATTTTGTGTGACTCTGTGCGAGGCAGGAACTATGTCTCGCCCAAGATATTTTAAATCATGGCGAGGAGAGAAAATCATAGGATAATGACAAGAGAAGAAGAATGAAAGGGGGCGGCAGAGGCTCCAGTTTCCTGCGGTGTCTCTCAGCCTCCACACTAATGAAGGGAAAGGGGCAAAAACGACTATAGTCTCCCGCATTTCTTTCCATATTTATATTGCTGAACTGCATCATTTATAGGTTTTCGTCTCCAGTGGTCTATATGAACCCCCCAACTATTAATTCAACATTCATGCTTCCCAACCTCATTGCAATGAACCTATGCTTCAATACACATTTGAAAAACACCTTTTGGCCTTTGTCTTAAGACCATAGGCCTACTTCTCCATGTAATGGATGTCCTGAAGATCTATAACAGTCTAAGCTTTTATTGGAAAAGTGCCTCTCTCCTCATTGCGTGTGCATGTGAGCTTTTTTTGTGGACAAAGAAAGCAATTTGAAAGGGGCTTTGGCTGGCATCCCGGTTGGTTACTCCAGCAGGCTGTCAGGCTGGCTGGGTCTGACAAAACTGATGCAGGTTTGGCCTAAACCCTGTCACATCCCACAGCCTGCTCATATGAATACGGCAGCCACCAGCCATGACCCGGTGAAGGGAGCAGGCTAGGGATACCCCACCTTATGATCTATTCACATAGTCACACACACACACTATCATTCTGCGGTGCTCTGGCCCTTTACTGAGCTGTCCTCATCCCTCTCTGAACTCCTGTTGCTAAACTCAGCCATTGTCCAACATGAGGATGACGGGAGAGACAGAGAAAGAATAGAGGTACGCCTAAAGTAGCCCATATTTCAGACTGCAAGAGATGAAAGAGCAAAATGGATAGACAGACAGATAAACAGGGGTGATTGAGAGTGCAGTGCCAAGGGTGACTGCGAGTGCAGTACCAAGGGTGACTGCGAGTGCAGTACCAAGGGTGACAGAATGCACTACCAAGGGAGCAACCGCAGTTGTGTGTACGTGTGCCACACCCCTGTGGCAGGGAGCAGTGAGCACACTGTGTTGTCTGCCTGCCATGTAGACAGCCTGTCACACACACATTTATGGAACCAAACAATCCCCTTCCCCGTACAGTCCAACAATCTTCTGCTTATCCAGGTCATATCCTTGTTATTTCATGCATTTATCAAGTATCATAACACAGGATCAGCAAGCCAGGGAGTGTCGTCACTGTTTCAAGGTAGATGTATATCTATGTGTATATCATATGTGTATGAATGTGTTTGCGGTTTTAGATCAGTTTATCATCTTCACACTCCAGGCTTTGCTCTGTCTTCACCCAGTTCTGGAGTAGATTCCCTGAAGAGGCTAACAGTAAGTGTTAGATCAGAGGATCAGGCGCCATAGTAGCCCTAACAGCTAACTCAGATATAGAACATATACTCTACCAGGGGAAAGAGAACATGAGGGCAGATAGAGAGAGATGAATGAAAGAGAAACTGAGAGAGTAAGAACAAAGTACAGTCAATCTAACATACTAAAACTATTCACTGCATAACCAAACACACGAACACTATAGATACACACAAAGAATGTGCTTGTATGCTACTTTCTGTCTTTCATGTTAAGTCAATTGTGATTTTTTTTGGTTGGGTGATTATGACAAACACCCCCCCACAGAAACATAGGCGTACACACACACACACACACACACACACACACACACACACACACACACACACACACACACACACACACAGTTGTTGAGATTGGAAAGTCAAAGGGCAACAGGCAGGCTGCAGTACGAGGCTGTCGTCACCAGCTGGAGTGGTCAGCTGCAGACTAGGAAGCAGCACACCTCAGAGACGCCTCATCAAATATGAATGTCATCCTAAAATCACCACCTGGGGCTGCATTCAAAAGATGACTCATCCAACTCTCTCATGAATATGATTAGGTTCATTTACTGTCACACACTCACTCACTCAAAGTTACCATTGGAAAATGTGGAAACAGAAATAGATTTTTGGATTTATTGTTATTTAAGGGGAGGACTCTAAAGGGTTCCTGTATAAAACTGATGGACTTAACTGCAGGACGGACATATCATGAATACTTTAATGAGAGAGGTCTTCCTGTTGTTCCCAGGCTCTGGGGTCAAGAGTTCAGGAGTCAGTGGAATACCTGGGATAGGGCCACTGTGGATGCCATTTTATCCAGAAGCCTCTGGCCGTGTCCGAATACCCCTAGCAGCATTCTAAATAGCATGCATTTTGGGTATGCGAAAATACAAGTTACAGTATATAGAACGTGAAATTCAGTATGCCTTAAATGCCATGATTTCATACTCATTTCGGCTTTTAATTTAGTAGAGTTCGCTGCACATTATTGAGGAAGAGAATCGTCTTTCGAGACTCGCGTGTTTTTGTCTACCGCTGATAATCAGACAAGGGGATGCAATCTACCAAAATGAACAAATGGTGGGATTCCATGCAATTGCACATTATATGACACCTTCACAGTATGGATGAGACTAGTATTGATATTTCTGTGTACTGCATTCGTTTTTACTAAACGGTATGTTCTAAATAGTATGTAGTTAGTACGATTAGTACACAGTATGCAATTGAAGTAAGCAGTAGGCAAGCCAGATTTCAGACACGGCCCCTGTATCTTCCTGTTAGATCAGTCTCTGTTACTAAAGACAGTCCAGCCTGGCGCTGCTCATCTCCAGCCCGCCATTCTCCCACAGTAATCCCATTATGCACTGTGGCCTGGGGAATTCTGTGTTCACACATTACACAAAGCACTCTCTTAGTTCTAAGGGACACTGACTGCCTGCCAAGAACACTTTTTTTCCCTTCTACGCTGTGAGATATAATCCAGCATATCCCCATTCATAAACCCTCCAATGTGAGATAGTGTTTATTTATGTCCACTTCAGCAGCTGGGCACAGGAAGATAGGGGAAGGAATGGTGCCCCAGTGCAACCTGGGATTTCACTCTGACAAGCAAGGTTTCCTTTTTCTTTTAAGAGGATCCGGCGGCCGCTACACAGTACAGATGGTTGGCTCAACAAAATCCATGCTTCTAAATTGGAGCGTCTGTACAGTAGCAGTCATAGTCTGTGTGTCTTAAACCAGACAGCCACCCAGCAGCACCTGCAGTCTTTGATCAGGGGGACTGTGGCTATTCCAGATCCAGGAGACATAGAGCTGACGGGGCCTGAGGGCGGTTTCCTGTTCACCCATCCACTGGAAAGAAACTATTGGATCAGTAACTATTTGGATTAGGCGTGCTTGATGCTTCTCCACCCCAGCTCCAGCACATGTTCCCTGGGAGTTTTCCACTGGGAGAGAACAACACATGCTGTTCCTTGGTTACCTCATTTGACAGCGTTTGTCTTCGATCGAGGAAGGTTGCTCAGGCCCAGTAGAAATGGGCCCTGTCTATTGCTTTCATGCAATGTGTGAATAACGTCTTTGCCTAATGGTTTCAATTTTAACGTTTGATGTCACGTCTTCAACTACACGTCAGTACTCTTTAATTCGAGCCCTCTAAAACATGATACATTGGACTGATCTGCCACACAGCGTGGAGAGAGGATGGTTCAATGTAACATCAATCCATCAGTCTATCTCTGATTGACCTCTAACCTATCCAGGCTCTAGTCTGGTACTGGGCTTGGTTCAGATTTGTTTTTGCAGTTTAGGGAATTTCTGAAAACGGCTTCTACACTTAAATCTCAATTGAATAAGTTGTATTAGGTCTGTATTAGTTGGTCAGAGATGAATTACCTGTTGTTGATATTAAACATTGACCAACACCCTAGGCATATTATTTGTCCAAGAGTTAAAACCCTGTTTAATTGAGTCAATATCCTGTTTGTGTGTGGATAGAACCGGTTCACTGTCATGTTTGGCTCAGGTCCAGAACAATCAAAAGATAGATTCTCTCTAAAAACATGATGCCCGATGGACGATCACAGGCCAAGCAGATTGGGTACTGACTTTGACCTGCAAATGCTTCTTTAAAAACAAGAACCGCTAAGTAGGTTAAAATAAGAAGAAACATGAAATAGGCATGCACGTTTATAGACTAAACACAGTAGATTGAGTTTAAAAGCTCTTGACTGTTGTTATCATTGGACCTTTAATAAGAGTGACAGAGAATGACTTGTAATCCTGACACAGGACCACATTTTTCTGTCACCTTTCTTTCCGTTTTGCTAATGTGTGTGTGTGTGTGTGTGTGTGTGTGTGTGTGTGTATATATGCACTATAAATGCACTATAAATATTACATTTTACATTTACATAGGTATTCAGACTCTCCAAGTGAGCTGTCATGTGCCTTTTACTGAGGAGTGGCTTCCGCCTGGCCACTCTACCATATAGGCCTGATTGGTGGACTGATGCAGAGATGGTTGACCAAGGCCCTTCTCCCCCGTTTGCTCAGTTTGGCCGGGCGGGCAGCTTTAGGACGAGTCTTGGTGCTTCCAAACTTTTTCCATTTAAGAATGATGGAGGCCACTGTTCTTGGGGACTTTCAAAGCTGCAGACATTTTTTGCTACCCTTCCCCAGGTCTATGCCTCGACACAACCATGTCTCAGAGCTCTACGAACATTTCCTTCGACCTCATGGCTTGCTTTTTGCTCTGACATGCACTGTCATCTGTGGGACCTTATATACAGTGCCTTGCGAAAGTATTCGGCCCCCTTGAACTTTGCGACCTTTTGCCACATTTCAGGCTTCAAACATAAAGATTTAAAACTGTATTTTTTTGTGAAGAATCAACAACAAGTGGGAGACAATCGTGAAGTGGAACGACATTTATTGGATATTTCAAACTTTTTTAACAAATCAAAAACTGAAAAATTGGGCGTGCAAAATTATTCAGCCCCTTTACTTTCAGTGCAGCAAACTCTCTCCAGAAGTTCAGTGAGGATCTCTGAATGATCCAATGTTGACCTAAATGACTAATGATGATAAATACAATCCATCTGTGTGTAATCAAGTCTCCGTATAAATGCACCTGCACTGTGATAGTCTCAGAAGTCCGTTAAAAGCGCAGAGAGCATCATGAAGAACAAGGAACAAACCAGGCAGGTCCGAGATACTGTTGTGAAGAAGTTTAAAGCCGGATTTGGATACAAAAAAATTCCCAAGCTTTAAACATCCCAAGGAGCACTGTGCAAGCGATAATATTGAAATGGAAGGAGTATCAGACCACTGCAAATCTACCAAGACCTGGCCGTCCCTCTAAACTTTCAGCTCATACAAGGAGAAGACTGATCATAGATGCAGCCAAGAGGCCCATGATCACTCTGGATGAACTGCAGAGATCTACAGCTGAGGTGGGAGACTCTGTCCATAGGACAACAATCAGTCGTATATTGCACAAATCTGGCCTTTATGGAAGAGTGGCAAGAAGAAAGCCATTTCTTAAAGATATCCATAAAAAGTGTTGTTTAAAGTTTGCCACAAGCCACCTGGGAGACACACCAAACATGTGGAAGAAGGTGCTCTGGTCAGATGAAACCAAAATTGAACTTTTTGGCAACAATGCAAAACGTTATGATTGGCGTAAAAGCAACACAGCCCATCACCCTGAACACACCATCCCCACTGTCAAGCATGGTGGTGGCAGCATCATGGTTTGGGCCTGCTTTTCTTCAGCAGGGACAGGGAAGATGGTTAAAATTGATGGGAAGATGGATGGAGCCAAATACAAGACCATTCTGGAAGAAAACCTGATGGAGTCTGCAAAAGACCTGAGACTGGGACGGATATTTGTCTTCCAACAAGACAATGATCCAAAACATAAAGCAAAATCTACAATGGAATGGTTTCAAAATAAACATATCCAGGTGTTAGAATGGCCAAGTCAAAGTCCAGACCTGAATCCAATCGAGAATCTGTGGAAAGAACTGAAAACTGCTGTTCACAAATGCTCTCCATCCAACCTCACTGAGCTCGAGCTGTTTTGCAAGGAGGAATGGGAAAAAATTTCAGTCTCTCGATGTGCAAAACTGATAGAGACATACCCCAAGCTACAAAGTATTAACTTAAGGGGCTGAATAATTTTGCACGCCCAATTTTTCAGTTTTTGATTTGTTAAAAAAGTTTGAAATATCCAATAAATGTCGTTCCACTTCACGATTGTGTCCCACTTGTTGATTCTTCACAAAAAAATACAGTTTTAAATCTTTATGTTTGAAGCCTGAAATGTGGCAAAAGGTCGCAAAGTTCAAGGGGGCCGAATACTTTCGCAAGGCACTGTAGATGTGTGTACCTTTCCAAATCATGTCTAATCAATTGAATTTACCACAGGTGGACTCCAGTCAAATTGTAGAAACATCTCAAGCATGATCAATGGAACAGGATGCACCTGAACTCAATTTCGAGTCTCATAGCAAAGGGTCTGAATACTTATGTAAATAAGTTATTTCAGGTTTACTTTTTTAAATGCATTTGCAAAAAAAACTAATTTCAAAACCTGTTTTTGCTTTGGCGTTATGGGGTATTATTAAATCATTTTAGATTAAGGCTGTAACGTAACAAAATGTGGAAAAAGGGAAGGGGTCTGAATACTTTCCGAATGCACTGTTTATGTGAAATGGCACGACAAATAATGAAATAGTGATAGTCAACCACTTGACTTTTGTTCAGTGAACAGTTGCTAAAACAGGATGGAATCATGTAGATGTGAGAATGGACTGGGTTCATCACTCCTGTCACACGAGTTATTAAAAATGTCCTGACATAGTCATCACGGATAATACATTCTTTGGGGGTTTGTTCGAAAGAGAGGAGAGAAATGTGTGTGCGAGTGCGTTTCTGCGTGTGTCTTTGTTTTATAGAATGTTTGTCAGTTGACAGGGAACAAGTAACCACTTTTGTTGGGGGAAAAAATATACCAAAGCATGTCAATGTCATAGAGATGAGTTTTCTATTCTTTAGTTCAAATGCATTTCGGGCGGGGCATTGTGAACCCCATTGGAAAGCATTTCTGCTTGAGCCCAGGGCTTCTAGCAGGGAAACACGCTAGAGGCTGAAACTCAAACAGAGCAACCTTTGTTTGTGGAGGGGGCTAAATGCCTCGTGACCAGAATTGTGCCTCTCCACTTTTGGAGAGTAGGCAGTCGCCACTGGGGCAACACAGGGAGGTGCCAGGGGGCCGGCTCTCCCCTCTCTCAGTCTCGCACAGAAACAAGAGGCCTGGTGACAGAGGTATGGAAGTCTGAATCCCAGTGAGGAGGACGGAGGGGCGTGTCTTGTGGCGTGCTCTGCTGCTTGTCATTGATTCATCAGTACATTCCTCACCCTCATTTTGAGCCATGCTGGTATCATCCTACCTAGTCAATTATCCATTCGAAGATGCATATTCCATATTTTGTTCCTGGTCACGACATGCTGTATTCAGCCATCTGTAATAAGCACACTGTACATCTGCGTTCCCTTTCTCCCTTCCTGTATTAGCAGAGAGGCAGTCGGAACGTCCAACCGTGGTGGGGGTGATGGGACGGCAGGGACATGTAGGGGGTTAAGTCTTTTGGCTTGTCTTTAGTATTTTACGTGTCTGTATTTAGTATATTAATAACACAGTGTTAGCTGATGCTTCCTGTAAAGAAAGTGTCTGGTACTGCGGTGGTGCCAAATACAATACTCACCATCATGACCTCATTTTTATTAGGCCATATAAATGCCCAGGACGTTCTTTGTGCGTTACATTCTGGTGTCTGCTTTCCCACACTGACATTAAAGGCTTTTCCTAAAGGGACGCTTACTTCACTGTGTTAACTCTGTGAGAATGAAGAGAACTTGATATGTGTATACTAACAAATGAATGAATGAATGAATGGCAGTTGGCAACCCATCCCTTACAGGATGAATTGACACATAAAGAAACATTACCTTGATTCACAGTGAATTCTTCATCTAATAATATATATTTTTTAAATGATCTTGTAGAGTGACCGTCTCCTGATCAAAGGGGCGATAATCGTGAACGATGACCAGTCCTTCTGTGCTGACATCTACATGGAGGATGGTCATATCAAGTGAGTTTCACAACGACTACATGCTCTACTTCTCAGAGGTTAGCTATCTCTGCACCATCCTTACCATGCGTTAGACTTTTAACACTGGTCGTTGTTTGCTTTTACAGACTAAATTGCAGTCGTAATGATAACTCTGTAACAACTCTCTCTTTTTCTCTTTCTCACTCTCTCTTGATTTCCCTTCTCTCTCTTTATCTCTCTTCCTCTGACTCCTAGACAAATTGGCGAGAACTTGATAGTGCCCGGTGGGGTGAAGACCATCGATGCCCACGGGCGCATGTTGATGCCAGGGGGCATTGATGTGCACACACGCTTCCAGATGCCCGACCGGGGCATGACCTCGGTGGACGACTTCTACCAGGGCACCCGCGCCGCTCTGGCAGGGGGCACTACCATGATCAGTATGTACACTACCACCTACCCACTTTCTGTCCTCCCCCTCTCAAGAGTAATGGGCAGGGCACAGTGCCAGCTCCATCTATGGCAGCACCAGGTCCTGAGTCCATAAAGTCTCATCTGCTACAGACTAGCGTGCCACCAAGTGCTGCTGAGTGCTGTGAAAAGTGGACTAGGGAGGACGTTCAAAACGTTTTTCTAGTTGTTTATCCACTCTCCTCCTTATTGCTCAGCAATAGCATGGCCTGTCTGTAGCGTTCCTAGAGTTCTACTGAATATCCTCGCTGCCTAAGTAAAGGTCTATCTCCCTGCTCAGCAGTTACACAGACTTCTGAAGAGTAAGGTGGCTTTATCACATCGTGCAGAATGCTGACTCCTGCTGCTCTGCACTGCAGAGTCATCTCTGTAAATGGGTCACGTCACGAAACAGAGGCTTACTGGGTCACAGTGCAGTACAGTACAATCTGGTGGATGAAACATGATGCAAGATCCTGATCTCGGCTTTTAATCTGACCTACTGCATATCAATACGACCAGAACAATAAGAATGAACCAATTTACTAAACAATTGTATGTATGTGTGTCCACTAGTTGACCACGTGGTTCCGGAACCCGGGGTCAGTTTGCTGTCTGCCTTTGAGCAGTGGCGTGAGTGGGCGGACAGCAAGTCGTGCTGTGACTACTCTCTACATGTGGACATCACTGAGTGGCACAAGGGAGTCCAGGAGGACATGGAGGCCCTTGTCAAGGACCACGGTACAGACACATCCACATTAACATCTCATAATGTGATATAGTACATTTTGATTGGTTGTGTTCATGTTTTGTCTTTCTTTATGGTTGCTAGATTTCCTACATGTACAGTACCAGTCAAAAGTTTGGACACACCTAGTCATTGAAGGGTTTTTCTTTATTTTTACTATTTTCTACATTGTAGAATAATACTGAAGTCATCAAAACAATGAAATAACACATGGAATCGTGTAGTAGTCAAAAAAGTGTTACAAATATAAAAATATGTTTTAGATTTTAGATTCTTCAAAATTGCCACCCTTTGCTTTGATGACAGCTTTGCACACTCTTGGAATTTTCTCAACCAGCCTCACGAGGAATGCTTTTCCAACAGTCTTGAAGGAGTTCCCATATATGCTGAGCACTTGTTGGCTGCTTTTCCAAACTCTGCTGTCCAACTCATCCCAAACCATCTCTTGGGTTAAGGTCAGATGATTGTGGAGGCCAGATCATCTGATGCAGCACTCCATAACTCTCTTGGTCAAATAGCCCTTACACAGCCTGGAGGTGTGTTGGGTCATTGTGCTGTTGAAAAACAAATGATCTTCCCACTAAGCACAAACTAAATGGGATGGTGTATTGCTGCAGAATGCTGTGGTAGCCATGCTGGTTAAGTGTGCCTTGAATTCTAAATACATCACCTACAGTGTCACCAGCAAAGCACCATCACATCTCCTCCATGCTTCACGGTGGGAACCACACATCCGTTCACCTAGTCTCACAAAGACAGGATGGTTGGAACCAACAATCTCAAATTTGGACAATTTATACTCATCAGACCAAAGGACAGATGTCCACCAGTCTAATGTTCATAGCTCGTGTTTCTTGGCCCAAGCAAGTCTCTTCTTATTATTGGTGTTTTTTAGTAGTGGTTTCTTTGCAGCAATTCGACCATGAAGGCCGGATTCACGCAGTCTCCTCAGAACAGTTTATGTTGAGATGACTGTTACTTAAATGTGAAGCATTTATTTGGGCTGTAATTTCTGAGGCTGGTAACGTTAATGAACTTGCCCTCTGCAGCATATATAACTCTGGGTTTGCGACTGCACTTGAAGAAACTTGAAGTTCTGAAATTTCCGGATTGACTGACCTTCATGTCTTAAAGTAATGATGGACTGTCGTTTCTCTTTGCTTATTTGCACTGTTCTTGCCATAATATGGACTTGGTCTTTTAACAAATAGGGCTTTCTTCTGTATACCCCCCTACCTTGTCACAACACAACTGATTGGCTTAAATCCACAAATGTACTTTTTACAAGGCACACCTGTTAATTGAAATGCATTCCAGGTGACTACCTTATGAAGCTGGTTGAGAGAATGCCAAGAGTTTGCAAAGCTGTCATCAAGACAGAATCTCAAATCTCAAATATATTTTTTATTTGTTTCACACATTTTTGGCTACTTCATGATTCCATATGTGTTATTTCTCAGTTTTGATGTTTTCACTATTATTCTACATTCTATTATTTTAAGAAAAACCCTGGAATGAGAAGGTGTGTCCAAACTTTTGACTGGTGTACTGTATGTTCATATGTTACTGGTCTCTTCGCCTCTCTTTGTTTCTCATCCCAACTCTCTGTACCTTCCTTTGACACGTGCTCTCTCTCCTCAGGTGTCAACTCTTTCCTTGTATATCTGGCTTATAAGGGTGTTTTCCAGCTTGCTGACTCTCAGGTATGACTTACCTTATCATATGGTAGCTTTTTTTTAACGTTGCCTCCCTGTTTGTCTTACAGGAAACACACATTGATCGCTAATGCCACAAAGGACATGAATGGTTAAAATCATCTTTAAGAAAAAAGTATGACAGGAATTCACCTCTTTTTGCACCACATTAACTGTACTGTTGAAAGTGATGGGACAAAATCACACTGAATGCTCAATTACATGCACTGTAAGACTTTATATACTGTAGCTCTCCAGCCCTCCCCACCCAGCATATCCCATGGCCTGCTCTGGGCTGAGTTGAGGAGGGATGGCGGGGGAGGTTGAGGCATTAATTGTGTGTGTCTCCAGTGGGAGGTAAGGGATGATGAAAGAATGCACCAGTCCAAGTCTTTGTGTCTGACTCATTGTGAAACAGATTCATCTTGGACTGGAGGCTCCTTTGAAAACGGCCCGCGTTGGTCTTTGCACCTGTGTGAGGAATGCATTCAGGCTGCTTGGCCAGAGCATTTCATTCTATTTTGTGCAGGTCTCCCAAGGCAACCTATGGTAGCTCTTTATTATATTTCTGGCTTTTGGGAGATGACTCATACAAGACTCACACATCGCTCATACATCAGAAACAGGTTCTCCTCTACCACTGTTGTATTTGAGACCTTCAGAGTGAGTTTGCCTGGTGTGAAATTGGCATTATTGTTCACTTTGCTCAGCTATCAGAGTATCCTCATTTAACTTTACCTTGTCTGTTCTATGACCCATCTGTGGTTGTCTCAGGCTGCTGACATGGTTATTTCCTGTAGGTCTATGAGGTGTTCAGTGTGATCCGGGACCTGGGGGCCATCGCTCAGGTCCATGCTGAGAATGGAGACATTGTGGCTGAGGTAAGACCTGAGGCTAATGGGGTAAGGCGGTTTTCTCTCTCTAAAATGGCGCCGGAAGAAATGGCAGCAGTTTTACGGGCGCCCAACCAATTGTGCTATTATGATTTCTTTTCGCGTTATTTGTAACTTATTTTATACATAATGTTTCTGCAACCGTATCTTAAGGCAAAAAAAGAGCTTCTGGATAACAGGACAGCGATCACTCACCTCAGGTTAGTATTTTTTCTTCGACAAGCAGGACGCACAGGACATTCTCCGAACTCCCGACAAGGCCAACATCTCAGTTATTGTCAAGAGGAAGAGACGCAGGTATAGAGGACACAGAGTTGGGTGCCTCGTAAGGATTCGCAGAAGGCGAGTTGGAAAGCTGCCGTTACCATCGATATTACCCGCCAACGTGCAATCATTGGACAATAAATTAGATGAAGTACGATCACGAATATCCTACCAACGGGACATCAAAAACTGTAATATCTTGTGTTTCACGGAATCGTGGCTGAATGATGACATGGATATTCAGCTAGCGGGATTTACACTGCACCGGCAAGATGGAACAGCACACTCCGGTAAGACGGGGAGGGGGGGGGTTGGGGGGCGGCGGCGGCGGTCTGTGCATATTCGTAAACAACAGCCAGTGCATGAAATCTAAGGAAGTCTCTAGATTTTGCTCGCCTGAAGTAGAGTATCTTGTGATAAAATTCAGACCACACTATCTGCCTAGAGAGTTTTCAGCTATACTTTTCGTGGCTGTTTCTTTACTACCACAGGCAGATGCTGGCACTAAGACCGCACTCAGTCAGCTGTATAAGGAAATAGGCAAACAGGAAACCGCTCATCCAGAGGCAGCGCGCTTAGTAGCCAGAGACTTAAATCAGTTCTACCTCATTTCTATCAACATGTTAAATGTGCAACCAGAGGAAAAAAAATCTAGATCATCTGTACTCCACACACAGAGACGCGTACAAAGCTCTCCCTCGCCCTCCATTTGGTAAATCCGACCACAATTATATCCTCCTGATTCCGGCTTACAAGCAAAAATTAAAGCAGGAAGCAACAATGACTCGGTCTATAAAAAAAGTGGTCAGATGAAGCAGATGCTAAACTACAGGACTGTTCTGCTATCACAGACTGGAACATGTTCTAGGATTCTTCTGATGGCATTGAGGAGTACACCACATCAGTCACTGGCTTTATCAATATGTGCATCGAGGACCTCGTCCCCACAGTGACTGTACGTACATATTACATACCCCAACCAGAAGCCATGGATTACAGGCAACATTCGCACTGAGCTAAAGGGTAGAGCTGCCGCTTTCAAAGTGCGGGACTCTAACCCAGAAGCCTATAAGAAATCCTGCTATGCCCTTCGACGAACCATCAAACAGACAAAGCGTCAATACAATGCTAAGATTAAATCATACTACACCGGCTCCGACGCTTGTCTGATGTGGCAGGGCGTGCAAACTATTACAGACTACAAAGGGAAGCACAGCCGCAAGCTGCCCAGTGACCCAAGCCTACCAGACGAGCTAAATCACTTCTATGCTTGCTTCGAGGCAAGCAACACTGAGGCATGCATGAGAGCATCAGTTGTTCCGGACGACTGTGTGATCACGCTCTCCGTAGCCGACGTGAGTAAGACCTTTAAACAGGTCAAAATTCACAAGGCTGCTGGGCCAGACGGATTACCAGGACGTATGATCCGGGCATGTGCTGACCAATTGGCAGGTGTCTTCACTGACATTTTCAACATGTCCCTGATTGAGTCTGTAATACCAACATGTTTCAAGCAGACCACCATAGTCCCTGTGCCCAAGAACACGAAGGCAACCTGCCTAAATGACTACAGACCGTAGCACTCACATCCGTAGCCATGAAGTGCTTCGAAAGGCTTGTAATCGCTCACATCAACACCATTATCCCAGAAACCCTAGACCACATATGTCAGAGTCAAGGCCCGCGGGCCACATCCGGCCCGCGAGAAGGTTTTTTACGGCCCCTGGGATGATCTTGATTTATTATTAGAACCGGCCCGCAGACCGCAGCAAGCCGGCAGCCCGCAGATCTTTTACACGCACCAATACTACATTTCCCACAATGCAACGGTGACGCACCGAGCAATAACCAAACTGACTCTGTGGGAGACGCAGATGCGGAAAGAAAATTTGAGCCACTTTCCCAGCTGCCAGACCATGAAAGAGAAGCTCTCTACCAGTGCGTTCCCGAGCGCACAGTTGGCTGATAAAATAGGTATGCTTGCCGCTGACTTTCGACGCCGATTTGCTGACTTTGAAGCACAAAAAAGCAGGTTGGAACTGCTCGGTAACCCATTTGCTGTTGACGTGGAAAGCTCACCACCAAACCTCCAAATGGAGTTGATTGACCTCCAATGCAATGATGCACTGAGGGCAAAATATGCGGCAGTGGGTGCTGCGGAGTTCGCCCGTTTCCTCCCCGACACAATGCCCCAGCTGCGCATCCAGGCTGCTCAAACGTTGTCTATGTTTGGCAGCACATACCTGTGTGAACAACTTTTTCTTTGATGAACCTGAACAAAACATCACACAGAAGTCGACTTACTGCTGAACACCTCCACTCAATTCTGAGGATTTCCTCAGCTCAGAGCCTTACCCCGAACATTGATGAACTTGTGGAAAAGATGGGACACCACCAAGTATCACCCTCAACCTCAAACAAGTGAACATTACTGTGCAATCACATATTTAGAGTTTTTACTCAGTTCAAGTTTAAAAGTTAAAGTTTAATATTTGTTTTCACTGCATGTTACTTCTCCTTAAACAAAGTGTTGTTTTTGATTAATAGATTTTTGCACTTTATTTTATTGTATTTCAATCCAATTATATTTTAAAAATATTTCAGTTGAGTGGATGATAGAAAATTGCTATTATTGTTTTTTTCTTTGAAGTAAATTTAGCCCACTTTTGCTAAAATAGAAAATATAGGCTACTGATGGTGCCTTGAATACCGGTTTCTTTCATTTAATGTTCATGTTATGGGGATTTTTATATAAAGGAAATTTGTCTTTTGTGTCTGTTGAAAATTAAAGATTACTGACAGAGCCATAAGAAAATATTGCTTTATTTATCTGATCATATTGGAATATATTTGTTAGGTTTTCAGTAGGTTCAATTAGGTTCACTAGACTATATGCGTCATTTAAAAATTTTTCAATGAACATTCGAACAGTCCGGCCCTCGGCTTGTAGCTAAATTTTTTATTTGGCCCTCCGTCCATTTGACTTTGACACCCCTGCCCTAGACCCACTCTAATTTGTATACCGCCCCAACAGATCCACAGATGATGCAATCTCTATTGCACTCCACACTGCTCTTTCCCACCTGGACAAAAGGAACCTCTATGTGAGAATAATATTAATTTACTACAGCTCAGGGTTCAACATCATAGTACCCTCAAAGCTCATCACTAAGTTAAGGATCCTGGGACTAAACACCTCCCTCTGCAACTGGATCCTGAACTTCCTGATGGGCCGCCCCCAGGTGGTGAGAGGAGGTAGAAACACATCTGCCACGCTGATCTTCAACACTGGAGCCCCTCAGGGGTGTGTGCTCAGTCCCCTCCTGTACTCCCTGTTCACCCATGACTGCATGGCCAGGCACGACTCCAACACCATCATTAAGTTTGCTGATGGCACAACAATGGTAGGCCTGATCACCAACAACCTCGAGACAGCCTATAGGGAGGAGGTCAGAGACCTGGCCGGGTGGTGCCAGAAGAACAACTTACCCCTCAACGTAACTAAGTCTAAGGAGTTGATTGTGGACTACAGGAAAAGGTGGACCTCAGCATGCCCCCATTCTCATCAACAGGGCTGTAGTGGAGCAGGTTGAGAGCTTCACGTACCTTGGTGTCCACATCACCAACCAACTAGAATGGTCCAAACACACCAAGACAGTCGTGAAGAGGGCACCACAAAGCCTAATCCCCCCCAGGAAACCTAAAAGATTTGGCATGGGTCCTCTGATCCTCAAAAGATTCTACAGCTGCAACATCGACAGCATCCTGACTGGTTGTATCACTGCAATTGCTTGGCCTCCGACCGCAAGCCACTACAGAGGGTAATGCGTACACCCCAGTACATCACTGGGGCTAAGATGCTTGCCAGCCAGGACCTCTATACCAGGTGGTGTCAGAGGAAGGCCCTAAAAATTGTCAAAGACCCCAGCTACCCCAGTCATAGACTGTTCTCTCTACTACCGCATGGCAAGCGGTACTGGAGTGCGAAGTCTAGGACAAAAAAGCTCAACAGTTTTTACCTCCAAGCCATAAGACTCCTGAACAGGTAATCAAATGGCTACCTGGACTATTTGCATTGTGTGCCCCCCCCCCCCAACCCCTCTTTTACGCTGCTGCTACTCTCTGTTTATCATATATGCATAGTCACTTTAACTATACATTCATGTACATACTACCTCAATTGGGCCGACCAACCAGTGCTCCCGCACATTGGCTAACTGGGCTATCTGCACTGTGTCCCACCACCCACCAACCCCTCTTTTACGCTACTGCTACTCTCTGTTTATCATATATGCATAGTCACTTTAACCATATCACATTGTTCATACTACCTCAATCAGCCCGAATAACCGGTGCCTGTATATAGCCTCACTACTGTATATAGCCTCACTACTGTATATAGCCTCACTACTGTATATAGCCTCGCTACTGTTATGTTTCACTGTTTTTTTTACTGTTGTTTTTATTTCTTTACTTACCTATTGTTCATCTAATACCTTTTTTCCGCTGTTGGTTAGAGTCTATAAGTAAGCATTTCACTGTAAGGTCTACTACACCTGTTGTATTCGGCGCACGTGACAAATAAACGTTGATTTGATATTGTCACACCGACCTTCTCAATATTGGCGACTTAGTACACAAGGGGGCGCCAAACAAACACAGAATGCTATCAAAATTAGCACAAGTAATACCGAATTTCCAGGGGGGTTGCTAGCTAAATATGCTAACGAGCAAAAACAAAAATAAGCGATTTGCAAAGACAGTCAATCCAGATCGTGTGTGTGTGTGTGTGTGTGTGTGTGTGTGTGTGTGAAATTTTTCGTGAGTTTGGACATTTACAAGCGAATGTGAACGAGAGACATTGTGCAAATTGTGGCAGCCCAGGGGACAATAAATAGGACACACAATAAATAAGACAGCGAGAGTCTGTTTTGCCGGTGCTTAAACAAAAGTTGTTCTTTAATAAAGGTTGGGGGGAACGGGGAGGGGAGAAATACATCTGAAAGGCTTCTCATGTAATGGGTGGGTCACTGTGTTCAGTGTGGCTGTTCCTCGGACCGTCTGTGTTCATTTAAAAAAAAAATTTCACCTTTATTTAACCAGGTAGGCCAGTTGAGAACAAGTTCTCATTTACAACTGCGACCTGGCCAAGATAGAGCAAAGCAGTTTGACACATACAACAATACAGAGTTATACATGGAATAAACAAACATACAGTCAATAATACAGTAGAAAAAATCTATATACAGCATGTGCAAATGAGGTAGGATAAGAGAGGTAAGGCAATAAATAGGCCATGGTGGTAAATTAATTACAATATAGCAATTAAACACTGGAATGGTAGGATGTGCAGAAGATGAATGTGCAACTTGAGATACTGGGGTGCAAAGGAGCAAGATAAATAAATAAATACAGTATGGGGATGAGATAGATTGGATGGGCTATTTACAGATGAGCTATGTATAGGTGCAGTGATCTGTGAGCTGCTCTGACAGATGGTGCTTAAAGTGTCCATATGAATAAAAAAGAGAGTGAGAGTGATGAGTCTAGGGTTGCAATACTTGCGCCGGGAGTCGTTGTGTCTGGGAATGGGTCCTCTTGCTTTGGGCCCAAAGAAAAGGAAGAGAGAAAGTTGAGTCAAACATTACCTAGTATCGTTTTTGTTGTCTGATCGAAGTGCTTATCATACTCACTGCTGATTTTCTGGGGTCTAGGAGTACCCTCTGCCTGTCTACCCAAGCGCCCGAGTGACTGCACCTCTACTTATACCCATTTGGGGTAACGAGGGAACGGTGGGACCAATTCCAGGTCCAATTGGTTGCAGCACCTGGACTGGGTAGTATGGGTGTTGAATCACCAGCCCCAGTCAGTGCCTGTAGAGCTGTCCATGGTGCTGACTCACCTTGGCCTCTGTAGCCCTCTGGAGCTGACTAAGGACCTGCTCTTTCCTTGTAGCTCCCTGCTGGCCCCCGGGTTGCCACAAAAGGAACAAAGTTTTGACGCATGCTTGTCTAAAGGACAAACTGTACTTGTATACACACTGTGTCTGTGGAGTCTGGAGTTGCTAGGGCAACGGGCCTGCCTGCTCTGCTCAGAGAAGAAAAGAGGGGGGGAGTAGACGGAGAGGAGAAAAAAAAGCAAGGAAATGAAGATAGCACTGGCAGCTGTACAGATAACTCATCCAAAGGGCTTTGACTTCTCAAACACGGCAGATGATGCCTCGTCACCTTATTAATTCAGCCACTTACTTAGATAACTAGCAAGTTAAACTTAGGGGTCGCGTTAACTCAGAATTCAGCATTTTTCACGCAGAAAGAAAAGATAAAACACAATAAATATCTTGCTGCGTTTTGTAAGCGCTCATCTAAAATGCTTCTTATTGTAATTTCTGCTCGGCATCTGACAAATGTTGTGCTTCAGTTTCACTTCTCTACTCGGATGAGAATTCACAAACAGGCATTCTACTTTTCTCCGGTACTTTTCTCTGTGTAGCCAAGTTTCACTTCAAGCAAAACATTAGCAAATGTACCTGGCTACATTCTTTCTATGATAAACATTAGAAGTATAATGGCCATGCATCGTTTTTGCAAAACGTACCTTGTTTTTCATTGTAGGCTTAATTACCTGTGTGGCTGCCAGCCAAATAGCTTTGCACTTGTGTTGTCATCTGATGAAAATGAAGCTATTTTCTGCTGAATGTGTTGCACTAATGTATTTTTTTGTGAAGGAAACTATAGTTGCACGTCCCTGATCACTCTATTGCACTCTATCGCACGTCCCTGATCACTCTATAAAAAACGCTGTTGACTTTCAAAATAAAACGTGACCCCTGTCAATACACAGCTGGACAACACAGCTGGGTTCACCTGCACCCACTTTATCCCGTTGTGCTATTTACAAACAAACAGGTGACAGGCTTTCAACAGTATTGACAGTATGGAAAAACCATCCCGTGGCTATTCCCAAATACCCCGGTATATACAGTATACCGCCAAAGCCCAGCTAACAATACACCATTTACTGGACTATCAAAACCCGATCTATAATATCAAACACTGGACATTTTTAAAGCGTAGCTGTTCTGTCCATTCAGGAGCAGCGTCGTATCCTGGAGCAGGGCATCACCGGACCTGAGGGACACGTCTTGAGCCGTCCTGAAGAGGTATAATGCATCAGCATTTGACCTCAGAGTTCTTACCTCTCTGTTTTTATCTTCCCTTTCTATTTTCAAAATGCGTCCTTGCATGGTCACCTTGACCTCTGAACCCTGGGTGTGTCTTTCAGGTGGAGGCAGAGGCTGTTAATCGTTCTGTGACAGTAGCCAATCAGACCAACTGTCCCCTCTACGTCACTAAGGTGATGAGCAAGAGTGCTGCTGATGTCATCGCTCAGGCCAGGAAGAAGGGTGAGAGACTGTTGCTAGGCTGTTGCTAGGGTACAAACATACAGAAAGATGAAGGGAAGGTGCACATGTGTGAGCCAAAAGAAGGGAGAGGCACCATAATAGGTCAATGACATCATTCATTTTGTAATCACACAATGTTTCTGATTGGCCTTGCAGGCACGGTGGTGTATGGGGAGCCAATCACTGCCAGCCTGGGCACAGACGGCTCACACTATTGGAGCAAGAACTGGGCCAAGGCCGCCGCCTTCATCACGTCCCCGCCCCTCAGCCCAGACCCGACCACGCCCGACTATCTCAGCTCCCTGCTCTCCTGGTGAGAGCACTAACTCAGCACCATTACACTGGATTGGGCCATATGGACAAATATCCATATTCATATGGTGTAAACTGTTATCATGGTGACAAGGTAAAGTAGGACAATCATCCCACTCAGAGTCCAGGTGGCACAGTCTAATCTCTTGTCCTGTGCCTTCCTCCCCAGTGGAGACCTTCAGGTGACTGGCAGTGCCCACTGCACCTTTAACACTGCCCAGCGCGCCGTAGGCAAAGACGACTTCACCCTCATCCCCGAGGGTACCAACGGCACTGAGGAGAGAATGTCCCTCATCTGGGACAAGTGTGTGGTGAGAGACTACATGTTTTATATATATATATATACAATCATATTTGCTCTACACAATATATATATATATATAGATATATATATAGATATATATATATATATATAATAAACAATAATAAATAAATAAAACATACAGTATACTCATATACAGTACATAATACATACAGTAGAACGTACAGTGTACATCATGTGTAGAATGTGTATGCATTGTGTGAATTTGCATATTCACACAACAATTGCGTACACACTCATCTATATCCATAAAAATGTGATTTTCTCCCAAAGTTAACTGCCCCATTCTCTGTGTTCCCCTGGCTCATCCAGGTGACAGGCAAAATGGATGAGAACCAGTTTGTGGCGGTCACCAGCACCAACGCTGCTAAGATCTTCAACTTGTACCCCCGTAAGGGCCGCATCGCTGTGGGCTCTGATGCCGACCTGGTCCTCTGGGACCCAGACGTCACCAAGATCATCTCAGCCAAGAGCCACAACTCGGTCAGTCAGTCACACACTCACTACGCACAAATATTATATCTTCAGATAAGCGCAGTCTACTGTATATCCAGCCATATGGTATTACAAACTGCCCAAAATTAAATAGTTAAACTTTGAACATTCAAGTGAACTTGAGGTTGAATTGCAATGGTTCTATGAAATTACCATATTGGTATTTTTATGGTCATCTGACTCCTGACCACATATGATTGGTTGGGTTCCCCAGCTCTAGGGCGTGGGCCTTATGGTAACTCAGAGGAGTGATGTCACCCCCAAACTCTGCCAGAGTACGGGAACATGTCATTTCTGATTGTTAGCAGCCAAATCACAGTGTGCGTGCATGTGTATGTCCGTGTGTGTGTGCTTTTGCAATCTAATTGCTCTCCCTCTCTGTGTTCTTTCTTTCCATTTGGTCATGAAATTGACTAATGTACATGGGGAAAATTGGTAATTCAGAGAGACATAGTGTGTGTGTAATGGGTGGTCCAGCCTCTTGGTGATCTCATGCTTTTTCTAAGCCCTGTGGAGCCCACTAAATGGCCATGACCTCAGTCCTAGTCAGCCAGTAGTTTTTACGAGGGTGGTCACACTCCACACTGCTCTCCACTGCCCACACCATCCTTGTAAGTGCCTGGTAACTCTGCTCCTCGCTGCCTGGCTAAATCAATGGTCTGTGGTGATCAATGATGCTATCTCAGGAGGGGTTTTCAATTGCCATTTATCTATCCTTTTCAAAAACCCATAGGGGACACTTAATGATTTGAACATTGGCCCACTATAAAACAGAAGCTCACTGGCAAAGGAAGGAGGAGGAGGGAGGTCCTCCACACTAGTACTAAAACCAATCAACTCACACGAATCATAAGAAAAATGATCTATTGTACTACATTCTGTCTCTCCTCCTCTCTCCCCCGTCACTCTTCCAGAATGTGGAGTACAACATCTTTGAGGGTGTGGAGGTGCGTGGCGCCCCCCTGGTAGTGATCAGCCAGGGTAAGATCGTCCTGGAGGAGGGGAACCTCCACACCACCGAGGGGTGCGGCCGCTTCGTGGGCAGGAAGCCCTTCTCAGACTACGTCTACAAGAGGATAAAGGCCCGCAGCAGGGTAAGGCACTGTTTTGGAACTGTGTCATCGTGGTGTGCTGTCTTTTGCATTGATGTGTTTTATTTCCAAGGGAGTGGGTGTCCTTTTCAAATACCCTGTATCATGTTAAGTTACTGACTCATCATAAGATGAGGGTATTTGCTGACAAGTTGCTGTCAGTAGCAGGGTAAAAGTACTGTCACTGCAACGGATTTCCATCATATGGATTTTTTGGTTGTACAGTAGTTATTATATCTTTTTTAAGGTATATACAGTGGGGCAAAAAAGTATTTAGTCAGCCACCAATTGTGCAAGTTCTCCCACTTAAAAAGATGAGAGAGGCCTGTAATTTTCATCATAGGTACACTTCAACCATAACAGACAAAATGAGAAGAAAAAAAATACAGAAAATCACATTGTCACTCAAAATCTCACGATACATGGCCCCATTCATTCTTTCCTTTACACGGATCAGTCGTCCTGGTCCCTTTGCAGAAAAACAGCCCCAAAGCATGATGTTTCCACCCCTATGCTTCACAGTAGGTATGGTGTTCGTTTGATGCAACTCAGCATTCTTTGTCCTCCAAACACGACGAGTTGAGTTTTTACCAAAAAGTTATATTTTGGTTTCATCTGACCATATGACATTCTCCCAATCTTCTTCTGGATCATCCAAATGCTCTCTAGCAAACTTCAGACGGGCCTGGACATGTACTGGCTTAAGCAGGGGGACACGTCTGGCACTGCAGGATTTGAGTCCCTGGCGGCGTAGTGTGTTACTGATGGTAGGCTTTGTTACTTTGGTTCCATCTCTCTGCAGGTCATTCAATAGGTCCCCCCACGTGGTTCTGATATTTTTGCTCAACGTTTTGTGATCATTTTGACCCCACGGGGTGAAATCTTGCGTGGAGTCCCAGATCGAGGGAGATTATCAGTGGTCTTGTATGTCTTCCATTTCCTAATAATTGCCCCCACAGTTGATTTCTTCAAACCAAGCTGCTTACCTATTGCAGATTCAGTCTTCCCAGCCTGGTGCAGGTCTACAATTTTGTTTCTGGTGTCCTTTGACAGCTCTTTGGTCTTGGCCATAGTGGAGTTTGGAGTGTGACTGTTTGAGGTTGTGGACAGGTGTCTTTTATAGTGATAACAAGTTCAAACAGGTGCCATTAATACAGGTAACGAGTGGAGGACAGAGGAGCCTCTTAAAGAAGAAGTTACAGGTCTGTGAGAGCCAGAAATCTTGCTTGTTTGTAGGTGACCAAATACTTATTTTCCACCAAATACTTTTTGCCCCACTGTATATATATTGTTTAATCAAATTGAAAAGGACTGGAGCTGGTCAAACTCTCAGTTTAATGTACAAAATGATCATCTTTCCCTAAAAGCTTTTTACATGAAAAGGGAACTTAATTTACATGACGGGAGGTTAATTTACATGAAAGGGGAGGTTAATTTACATGAAATGGGTGGTTAATTTACATGAAAGGGGAGGTTAATTTACATGAAATGTGGGGTTAATTTACATGAAAGGGGAAGTTAATTTACATGAAAGGGGAAGTTCATTTAGATGAAAGGGTAATTTAATTTCACCCTGCAGACAATCGATCTGAGATCGACTTAAGTTTTATTCATGGTGTTTTTGGGGGGGGTTTAACCCATGCAGAGTAGGTTCGGGTTGTTTGATCTTGAGTCTTGATTCTGCCTCCTCCCTGTTCTCCAGCTGGCTGAGCTAAGGGGTGTTCCCCGGGGGCTGTATGACGGGCCTGTCTGTGAAGTGTCAGCCACACCCAAAACGACTCCTGCCTCCTCTGCCAAGAACTCTCCAGCCAAGCAGGCAGTAGCCGGCGCCCAACCTGTCCGCAACCTGCACCAGTCAGGGTTCAGCCTATCTGGTGAGGAGCACTGGGGTGGATCCATGAATCCATCCACTAGAGATATCTATCTGACATTATACCTATCTTTTTTTTACCCCCCTTTTTCTCCCCAATTTCGTGGTATCCAATTGTTAGTAGTTACTATCTTGTCTCATCGCTTTAACCCCCGTAAGGACTCGGGAGAGGTGAAGGTCGAGAGCCATGCGTCCCCCGAAACCCAACCAAGCCACACTGCTTCTTAACACAGCGCGCAGCCAGCCGCACCAATGTGTCGGAGGAAACACCATACACCTAGCCCGCCACAGGAGTCGCTAGTGCGCGATGAGGCAAGGATATCCCTGCCGGCCAAACCCTCTCTAACCCGGCCAATTGTGCACCGCCCCATGGGCCTCCCGGTCGCAGCCAGGCTCCGGCTCTGGGCTCGAACCCAGAGTCTCTGGTGGCACTGCGCCACCCGGGAGGCCTATACCTATCATAGTTTTGATGATAAACTATGATATGTTCATAACAATGAAAATGTCATAATACAGTGATATTGACTTCCTCCTCCTCTTCTGTACTTGTAGGTGCTCAAGTTGATGACAACCTTCCTCGGCGTAACACCCAGCGCATTGTGGAGCCACCTGGTGGCAGGGCCAACATCACCAGCCTGGGTTAACCCCTCCCATTGGCCACCAGGGGAAATGAGGGCTTGAGGAGAGGGGCATCAGGGACTAGGAGCCATTCCACCAGGAGCCCAACCAATTCTCCCCTACTCAAACTCTTTCCCCCGTCTGCCGCTCCGTACATCTCTCCCCCACTCTCTCTCCCCCGACACCCCACTATAAAGGAGACGCCTATAAAAAAAGATTTGCCTCATTGGAAGAAAAAAATAGACGAAAACAACAGCCCTTATTTGAGCACTTTTGACTGTATTATTTAGTGTTCTCTACTGTACTTTCTTCCTGCCATGTATCATTCAGTTTAGTTTTTGATGTTCATGTTATAGTAGAGGGATCAAGTGAGACTAGACTGAGCAGTTTTAACACGGCCAAAAGGTCAAGACAGTGCATGTCGCATTTGCACGGGGGAAGTCCAATCTGTTTCCGTTAGTCTTTTTTCATTTTCAATGTAGGGTAAATGAAGTACGGAGACACATGGGTAACATGTTCTACATCAGATTAGTTGCGCTAACATTATGTAGTGAACAAACATGGAAGAGATAAGTTGCTTATGCTTTCCTCAATATTGATCTTTTCACTGGTTTGTGTTTGTTCTCTACTGTTTATACAGCCTTGCCCTCCACTGTGCTCGTCCTCTCCCACACGGTTAAGATCAGTACAGCACTGGCTACGATCAACACAATTTATTGACTTGTCCATTGTTATTGTTTAAAGCTGGCAGTATGCCATCCTCGTCCTCCGGGTTACGGGATGAGGCATGAGATTAGTAGTAAGCTGAACCACTGTTGAAAAACTTAAAGGAACTTCTCACTGGTGCTCATCTCATGTCATCCCACCAGTAGCTTTGTTTAAAGGAATAAATGGACTGACAAAACATGGTCCATATTTGGAAGCTGCTGGTGAGCCAGGAAAGTCCAGTAGATTAGAGGAGAAGGGGTTTTGGCAGGCTGTGAATAGAGTGCTGTATTACGTCTCCCAGGGAGAGGCCATCATGGAACTTAACGGCCCATGAGAGGAGATGTGACTCAAATGTAGGATGTTGGGAGGAGTGTAACGGGGCGGCAGCGAAGGAAGGAGGATTTGTCCGAATACTAGGGAATGCCCAAGTTTTCATAGCCTCGTTCAACTCACCCTCTTTTCTGTACTCAGCTACGCTATAGTACAGTATGTGCCCATATACCTCGCCTGAAGGGGATTGTGATCTATCACTGTAATGGGATCTTTGAGATTCATACACCATTTAATTGACAGTGTTGCAGGCAGCATCCCTCCCTCTGTTCTAGAATGTCCCAGTACCAACCAGTGCATTCAGAAGACTGAATGTCTTTCTGCTCCCGGCCTCCTCTTTTTAATTCATGCACTCCCATTTTCCTTTTAAACTCTTTATGTGCCTGAACCCACAGAAGTTGGACTGATAGTTCGATTTTGTATTATTCTTATGATGGTAAGATAAAAATGTAAAATAGCTGATGTTAACCGATACAAAGGTGCCAGATTTTGTTATTTCGTATTCCCCTGATGGTGCTCCTTTAAAAACAACCATGCTTGCTTAATATGTTCTAATGTTTTAGTTTTTAACTGTTCTTATATTTGGTGTCATTCTGTAAGTAAGTGGCCTGAGGCTGAACACAATTCATCTGAGCTTGAAAGTAGACATGGAGTAATGTATATGTAACTAGTGTGCAGTGTTCATGTGTAAGGGAAGGGACACACACTGGTCCCAGTGCACCACTCATTGGGTCTCAGACTTGGAGTGCTGGTAATGGCCCTTCGTTTTGCACGGTCTGGTTTTCATTAAGGCAAATCAGTCTGGCAGCTGTTTTTCTACCTTCACTCGCATGTCAGCGAGATCCTGGCCTCAAAGTCACTGTTCTGCAGCCTTTTCCTCTCCATGACTCAACACAGAGCAACACACTCACACTGTGACAGACGCACTCACTCACACTGTGACAGACGCACTCACTCACACTGTGACAGACGCACTCACTCACACTGTGACAGACGCACTCACTCACACTGTGACAGACACACTCACACTGTTAGACACACGCACTCGCACTCATGCACTCACAGAACAAGGGGTGTCTGTATGTCCTTCCAGCACTGTGCTGTGTCTTGGACCCTTGGTTTTCCTGGCTGTGTTAAGGTCTCATAGGAAGCCCTTAGAAGGTAGAGTCTCTTTCATGGTAGTAATGGTATCTGTGTATAAGGAATCCATAGCAGGGAAATTAAAGTTTGACACTTCAGTGTGACCACCTACAGGGAATGAGATTAGACGGGGATGGGAGGGATGTCTGCTTGTTAGTGTTCAATCACTCAGGTGAAAGAGTCATTCTAGTCAGAGTTTGGATGATCTAATGCAGCCAGATGACTATATCTCAGAATTGTGTATATGCATACAGTAACAGTCAAAAGTTTGGAGACACCTACTCATTCAAGGGTTTTTCTTTCTTTGTACTATTTTCTACATTGTAGAATAATAGTGAAGACATCACAACTATAAATAACACATATGGAATCATGTAGTAACCAAAAAAGTGTTAAACGAATCAAAATATATTTTGTATTTGAGATTCTTCAAAGTAGCCACCCTTTGCCTTCTTGACAGTTTTGCACACACTTGGCATTCTCTCAACCAGCTTCAGCTGGAAATGCTTTTCCAACAGTCTTGAAGGAGTTCCCACATATGCTGAGCACTTGTTGGCTGATTTTCCCTTACCCATCTCAATTGGGTTGAGGTCGGGTGATTGTGGAGGCCATGTCATCTGTTGCAGCACTCCATCACTCTCCTTATTGGTCAAATAGTCCTTACACAGCCTGGAGGTGGGTTGGGTCATTGTCCTGTTGAAAAACAAATGATAGTCCCACTATGTGCAAACCAGATGGGATGGCATATCACTGCAGAATGCTGTGGAACCAATGCTGGTTAAGTGTGCCTTGAATTTCAAATAAATCACAGTGTCACCAGCAAAGCACCCCCACACCGTCACACCTCCTCCTCCATGCTTCATGGTGGGAACCACACATGCGGAGATAATCCGTTCACCTACTCTGCGTCTCACAAAGACATGGCAGTTGGAACCAAAAATCACAAATTTATACTCATCAGACCAAAGGACAGATATCCACCAGTCTAATGTTCATTGCTCGTGTTTCTTGGCCCAAGCAAGTCTCTTCTTATTATTGTTGTCCTTTAGTAGTGGTTTCTTTTCAGCAATTTGACAATGAAGGCCTGATTCATGCAGTCTCCTCTGAACAGTTGATGTTGAGATGTGTCTGTTACTTGAACTCTGTGAAGCATTTATTTGGGCTGCAATTTATGAGGTTATGAGGCTGGTAACTCTAATGAACTTATCCTCTGCAGCAGAGGTAACTCTGGGTCTTCATTTCATGTGGCCCCCATGAGTCAGTTTCATCATATCACTTGATGGTTTTTGCGACTGCACTCGAAGAAAAGTTCTTGCAATTTTCCAGATTTATTGACATTCATGTCTTAAAGTAATGATATACTGTCGTTTCTCTTTGCTTATTTGAGCTGTTCTTGCCATAATATGGACTTGGTCTTTTACCAAATAGGGCTATCTTCTGTATACCCACCCCTACCTTGTCACAACACAACTGATTGGCTCAAAAGCATTAAGATGGAAATAAATTCCACAAATGAACTTTTAACAAGGAACACCTGTTAATTGAAATGCATTCCAGTGACTACTTCGTGAGGCTGGTTGAGAGAATGCCAAGAGTGTGCAAAGCTGTCATCAAGGCAAATGGTGGCTACTTTGAAGAATCTCAAATATAACATATTTGATTTGTTTAACACTTTTTTGGTTACTACATGATTCCATATGTGTTATTTCATAATTTTGATGCCTTCACTAATATTCTACAATGTAGGAAATTGTAAAAATGAAGAAAAATCCTTGAATGAGTAGGTGTGTCCAAACTACTGTCTGGCACGTAAGATTAAAGCTGGGACAAGTCTCCGCCCTCACATGTGAAGAGTAGGCTACATGGCTGAGCAAACACTCTCTTTATTTTCTCTTTGCCTCTTCACTGTTATATCATTCTCATTGAGATATTATGGTCATCATTATTCAGATTTTGGTTATTGTTGTGATTATTTTTGTCATTATTATTTTACTGTGATGACTAACAATATTTAAGATTTTAGATTCTCCAGTTGTTCTTCTCATCCCATGGAAAACCCTGGCCAATGTATTGGTATTTTTTCAGCGTGAGTCTCTTGCTTGCTTGGTGTTGGACTGCGTTTCTCTCAAACGGAGGGGGACGCAGGGTTAACATGATTCATACCTCTATTCCCATAGACTGGAGGGTGGAGCAAGGGGCCTGCCAAAGCACAAATAAGATCTGTCGGCCAGGAGCGCATGAGTCCTCCTGAGACTCAAAGTATGTCTGCTCTTTTCTACCCCAATATTTCTCTCTCCCTCTTTCTCTCTCTCTCTCTCCCTCTCTCTCTCTCTCTCTCTCTCTCTCTCTCTCTCTCTCTCTCTCTCTCTCTCTCTATCTCTGTGTCTCTCTCTGTGTCTCTCTCTCTCCCTCTTTCTCTCTCCCTCTCGCTCTCTCTGTGTCTCTCTCTCCCTCTTTCTCTCCGTCTCTCTCTCGCTCTCGCTCTCTCTCTCTTCCATTGTTGCCCTCTGTTGCCTTGACTACGAGGCCCTTGAGTCACCCTAGGCCCCGATTTTTGTTTGTCATGGCAACGCTTGTAAGATTGGAATTTGCCCATAGCAACCCCTCCGGACCTGGTGCTACTAGAAGAGCATGGTGTCTGTGGCAGACTAGCTGTATGGAAGCCATACACTCTGTAGAACTCTTTCCACACACACGTTTTCTTCCCAACCCTGCTTTTCTAAAAATGAACTGCTGCTGCAGAATCACACTGTTTCAGTGTGTCACCGTCTGTATATAAGCTTTTGGTTAGTTGGGTGGGATCCACATACCTCTGCTGACCCAGGATTCGTTGGCCCTTGAATTGCGTCTTTAAGAAGGCACCACAAGCTTCACATCACAGCATTTAAGCAGAGTTCCTCTACAAGGCCACAAATATCTACCAGTCACCCAACACTGTGGTGGAGCACCCATGCCTAAAGCATTGACTCAGATATTATTGTGTCCCCACAATATACTGTATACACACAAGCCCCGTATACACACAAGCCCCTTTTTATACCTGGTTCTAACTTTTGTCCTGATCTTGTACACATTCAGATTGTGCTCACATTTTTTGACAGGTGTCTGGATATCTTAGTGTAGACAGATCTAGACAGAGAAACCATTTAAATAATTATTCTGCCCTCTGAAATCATTGACAGTTGGCAGCATTGACTGATTACATCAAGTAATCATGATTACATAAAGTAAGGGACCATGAAATCTTGTCACAATACAGACACAGTGGACAGATAACAAACACATTGTAATACCATGTGTAGACAGACACATGTCTGGAAATGTGGGCACAATCAGAATGTAGACGAGATCAGGACAAAGCACCCATGTTAGCTCCAGGTATAAACAGGGCTATAGACACACACATGCAAGAATTCACACAGACACACACATTCCTTCCTCTTGCGCTGTCAGTTTGGATGTTTTTATATGCCACGCTAATATGTGATGTAAGCGAAACACAGATTGAGAGTTTTAGGTTGGAGGTTGATAATGCTGTTCAAATCCCACCCCACACCCCTGTCCTCCCCCTCCACCTAACCCCCTCTGATTGTGAAAGTGAAACTGTGTGATGGTGTTTGTCTTGATGGCTGTGGGGTTTTGAGGATGCTTTCTCTCTATGGAAATTTGACAATCCCATGGATGGTGATGTAAAAACAATAACCAAAAAAAATAAAGATCAAAAACAAAACTCAGCCTCTGGCTTTTTTGGTGGTTGTTGTGTGCTGACCTTAGGGGGTAGAATGGGTTCCCTCTCTCCACTCCTCACCCTTGGTAATAGTGCATGGCCACTGATCATGTTTGAGTTTATTTTATTTTTACAGGGACAGTGCACATTAATCAACGTTTCAAGTGACAGAAACATTTTTTTAAATTGTATTTAACTAGGCAAGGCAGTTAAGAACAAATTACTATTTCCAATGTTGGCCTAGGAACAGTGGGTTAAATGCCAGGGATTTGATCTAGCAACCTTTCGGTTACTGCCCCAAAGCTCTAACCACTAGGCTACCTGCCGCCCTGACATTTGATTTGTGTGTAGTGTTTACGTCTAGCCCTATAGTGCCCTGTGTATTAAGGTTACTGCGCCCCCCAATATTAACAACAATATTAAAACCTTTGTGTAGGAAAGACCATATGACTATGGATAGTAAGGCTAAACCTCCAAATCGGTCAAACAATTCCAAACAACTATACTGTGAATTACAGTGCATACAGAAACATTATTGAATGTTCAATACACTCCAATGGGCCTCTTGCAAAGATACAGACGTCAATGTTGCCTCTCTACTTTTTCAGCTCATGTAGGACGGCATTGTAAGTAATAATTTGTTCTTAAACTGACTTGCCAAGTTAAATAAAGATTCAATAAAATAAATAAATGTAATGTAGGCCAGGTTTTCCCAAAGTCAGTCCTGCCCCCGTGCACGTTTTAGTTTTTGCTGTAGCACTACTCAGCTGATTCAAATAATCAAATCTTGATGATGAGTTGGCTACTTGAATCAGCTGTGTAGTGCTAGGGCAAAAACTAAAACGGTCCCGGACCGACTTTGGAAAATTGCTGTAGGCTCACCAATCCCCACAGGACAAATGGTCTGCTCAGTCCTATGAGCACAAGTACACTCTCATGACACAAGATGTCAGTATGTCCCCTAGTCTGTTCAAAGAAGTAAAATACCTATCCAGGCATTGTTATCCTATTGTGTTGTTTTGTTTGGATCATTTCATCTATTTTTATCGGATAATTGTTGTCATTTTTGAGTTTACCTTTTCCATATCACTTTAGAATCTGTTATCTGAATTAAAATCTCTCCTTCATTAATTAACCAACCCTGGAACTGTGTGACTAACAACTAGACTGTGTGACTAACAACCAGACTGTGTGACTAACAACTGGACTGTGTGACAAACAGACTGTGTGACTAACAACTGGACTGTGTGACTAACAACCGGACTGTGTGACAAACAACCGGACTGTGTGACAACCGGACTGTGTTACTAACAACTGGACTGTGTGACTAACAGACTGTGTGACTAACAACTGGACTGTGTGACTAACAACTGGACTGTGTGACTAACAGACTGTGTGACTAACAACTGGACTGTGTGACTAACAACTGGACTGTGTGACTAACAACCAGACTGTGTGACTAACATTTACATTTACATTTAAGTCATTTAGCAGACGCTCTTATCCAGAGCGACTTACAAATTGGTGAATTCACCTTCTGACATCCAGTGGAACAGCCACTTTACAATAGTGCATCTAAATCATTAAGGGGGGGTGGTGAGAAGGATTACTTATCCTATCCTAGGTATTCCTTGAAGAGGTGGGGTTTCAGGTGTCTCCGGAAGGTGGTGATTGACTCCGCTGTCCTGGCGTCGTGAGGGAGTTTGTTCCACCATTGGGGGGCCAGAGCAGCCAGACTGTGTGACTAACAACTGGACTGTGTGACTAACAACCAGACTGTGTGACTAACAACCAGACTGTCTGACTAACAACTGGACTGTGTGACTAACAGACTGTGTGACTAACAACTGGACTGTGTGACTAACAATTGAACTGTGTGACTAACAACTGGACTGTGTGACTAACAACTGGACTGTGTGACTAACAACTGGACTGTGTGACTAACATACTGTGTGACTAACAACTGGACTGTGTGACTAACAACCGGACTGTGTGACATAACAACCGGACTGTGTGACCAACAACCGGACTGTGTTACTAACAACTGGACTGTGTGACTAACAGACTGTGTGACTAACAACTGGACTGTGTGACTAACAACCGGACTGTGTGACTAACAACCAGACTGTGTGACTAACAACCAGACTGTGTGACTAACAACTGGACTGTGTGACTAACAGACTGTGTGACTAACAACTGGACTGTGTGACTAACAACTGGACTGTGTGACTAACAATTGGACTGTGTGACTAACAACTGGACTGTGTGACTAACAACTGGACTGTGTGACTAACAACTGGACTGTGTGACTAACATACTGTGTGACTAACAACTGGACTGTGTGACTAACAACCGGACTGTGTGACAAACAACCGGACTGTGTGACTAACAACCGGACTGTGTTACTAACAACCGGACTGTGTGACTAACAACCAGACTGTGTGACTAACAACCAGACTGTGTTACTAACAACTGGACTGTGTGACTAATAACCGGACTGTGTGACTAACAACTGGACTGTGTGACAAACAACCGGACTGTGTGACTTTCAACCAGACTGTGTGACAAACAACCGGACTGTGTGTGACTATTAACGAATGCTATGACCATTACAATCAATACATATCTCAAGTTGTTTATTATTGGACCGATTGGATTAATGGGAATAAGTTGGAACCTCCCTGTATTTTGGTTTCTAACAAGTGGCTATATGGATATTTGAAGTCATAACATACTAAATAAACTGAGTGTACAAAACATTACGGACACTTGCTCTTTCCATGACAAACTGACAAGGTGAATCCAGGTGAAAGCTATGATCCCTTATTGATGTCACTTGTTAAGTCCACTTCCATCAGTGTAGATGAAAGGGAGGGGGACAGGTTAAAAATATATTTTTTAGCCTTGTGACAATTGAGACATGGATTGTGTATATGTGGCATTCAGAGGGTGAATTGGCAAGATTAAATAAATAAGTGCCTTTGACGATGTGCCCGTCTCCGGAGTCTGACCAGAAGACCGCTTCGTTTCCCTCTTTTACGAAGTCGTTTTTTTGGGTCGCCGGCTGGGATCCATTCCGTTGTCCTGGGTGAAAGACAGAACACAGGATCCGCTTCGCGAAAGTCATATTCTTGGTCGTACTGATGGTGAGTTGACGCTGCTTTTATATTCAGTAGTTCTTCTCGACTGTATGTAATGAAACCTAAGATGACCTGGGGTACTAATGTAAGAAATAACACGTAAAAAAAAACTGCATAGTTTCCTAGGAACGCGAAGCGAGGCAGCCATCTCTGTCGGCGCCGGAAGTAGAAACGCATTATCTACCAAGGGAATTCTCTTCGATTATAATCACATCCGTATATATTCCCCCCCCCCAAGCAGACACATCGATGGCTCTGAACTAACTTTATTTGACTCTTTGCAAACTGGAATCCATAAATCCTGAGGCTGCATTCATTGTAGCTGGGGATTTTAACAAGGCTAATCTGAAAACAAGACTCCCTAAATTGTATCAGCATATCGATTGCGCAACCAGGGCTGGCAACCTTGGATCATTGCTATTCTAACTTCCGCGACGCATATAAGGCCCTGCCCCGACCTCCTTTTGGAAAAGCTGACCACAACTCCATTTTGTTGATCCCTGCCTTCAGACAGAAACTAAAACAAGAAGCTCCCACGCTGAGGTCTGTCCAACGTTGGTCCGACCAATCTGATTCCACACTCCAAGACTGCTTCCATCACGTGGACTGGGATACGTTTCGTATTGCGTCAGACAACAACATTGACAAATACGCTGATTCGGTGTGCGAGTTCATTAGAACGTGCGTTAAAGATGTCATTCCCATAGCAACAATTAAAACATTCCCGAACCAGAAACCGTGGATTGATGGCAGCATTCGCATGAAACTGAAAGCTCGAACCACTGCTTTTAATCAGGGCAAGGTGACCGGAAACATGACCAAATACAAACAGTGTAGCTATTCCCTCCGCAAGGCAATCAAACAAGCTAAGCGTCAGTATAGAGACAAAGTAGAATCTCAATTCAATGGCTCAGACACAAGAGGTATGTGGCAGGGTCTACAGTCAATCATGGACTACAAAAAGAAAAGCAGCCCCGTCACGGACCAGGATGTCTTGCTCCCAGGCAGACTAAATAACTTTTTTGCCTGCTTTGAGGACAATACAGTGCCACTGACATGGCCTGCAACGAAAACATGCGGACTCTCCTACACTGCAGCCGAGGTGAGTAAAATATTTAAACGTGTTAACCCTCGCAAGGCTGCAGGCCCAGACGGCATCCCCAGCCGCGCCCTCAGAGCATGCGCAGACCAGCTGGCTGGTGTGTTTACGGACATATTCAATCAATCCCTATCCCAGTCTGCTGTTCCCACATGCTTCAAGAGGGCCACCATTGTTCCTGTTCCCAAGAAAGCTAAGGTAACTGAGCTAAACGACTACCGCCCCGTAGCACTCACTTCCACCATCATGAAGTGCTTTGAGAGACTAGTCAAGGACCATATCACCTCCACCCTACCTGACACCCTAGACCGACTCCAATTTGCTTACCGCCCAAATAGGTCCACAGACGATGCAATCTCAACCACACTGCACATTGCCCTAACCCATCTGGACAAGAGGAATAACTATGTGAGAATGCTGTTCATCGACTACAGCTCGGCATTTAACACCATAGTACCCTCCAAGCTCGTCATCAAGCTCGAGACCCTGGGTCTCGACCCCGCCCTCAGCAACTGGGTACTGGACATCCTGACGGGCCGCCCCCAGGTGGTGAGGGTAGGCAACAACATCTCCACCCCGCTGATCCTCAACACTGGGGTCCCACAAGGGTGCGTTCTGAGCCCTCTCCTGTCCTCCCTGTTCACCCATGACTGCGTGGCCACACACGCCTCCAACTCAATCATCTAGTTTGCGGACGACACAACAGTGGCAGGCTTGATTACCAACAACAACGAGACGGCCTACAGGGAGGAGGTGAGGGCCCTCGGAGTGTGGTGTCAGGAAAATAACCTCACACTCAACGTCAACAAAACTAAGGAGATGATTGTGGACTTCAGGAAACAGCAGAGGGAACACGCCCCTATCCACATCGATGGAACAGTAGTGGAGAGGGTAGTAAGTTTTAAGTTCCTCGGCAAAGACATCACGGACAAACTGAATTGGTCCACCCACACAGACAGCATCGTGAAGAAGGCGCAGCAGCACCTCTTCAACCTCAGGAGGCTGAAGAAATTCGGCTTGTCACCAAAAGCACTCACAAACTTCTACCGATGCACAATCGAGAGCATACTGTCAGACTGTATCACCGCCTGGTACGGCAACTGCTCCGCCCACAACCGTAAGGCTCTCCAGAGGGTAGTGAGGTCTGCACAACGCATCACTGGGGGCAAACTACCTGCCCTCCAGGACACCTACACCACCCGATGTTACAGGAAGGCCATAAAGATCATCAAGGACAACAACCACCCGAGCCACTGCCTGTTCACCCCGCTATCATCCAGAAGGCGAGGTCAGTACAGGTGCATCAAAGCTGGGACCGAGAGACTGAAAAACAGCTTCTATCTCAAGGCCATCAGACTGTTAAACAGCCCCCACTAACATTGAGTGGCTGCTGCCAACACACTGACTCAACTCCAGCCACTTTAATAATGGGAATTGATGGGAAATATATCACTAGCCACTTTAAACAATGCTACCTAATATAATGTTTACATACCCTACATTATTCATCTCATATGCATACGTATATACTGTACTCTATATCATCTACCGCATCTTTATTTAATACATGTATCACTAGCCACTTTAACTATGCCACTTTGTTTACATACTCATCTCATATGTATATACTGTAGTCGATACCATCTACTGTATCTTGCCTATGCTGCTCTGTACCATCACTCATTCATATATCTTTATGTACATATTCTTTATCCCCTTACACTTGTGTGTATAAGACAGTAGTTTTGGAATTGTTAGTTAGATTACTTGTTGGTTATTACTGCATTGTCGGAACTAGAAGCACAAGCATTTCGCTACACTCGCATTAACATCTGCTAACCATGTGTATGTGACAAATAAAATTTGATTTGATTTGACTTGAACGGGGTATGGTAGTAGGTGCCAGACGCACCGGTTTGTGTCAAGAACTGCAACGCTGTTGGGTTTTTCACAAGAATGGTTCTCCAGCCAACTTGACACAACTGTGGGAAGCATTGGAGCCAACATCCCTGAGGAATACTTTCGACACCTTGTGGAGTCCATGCCCCGATGAATTGAAGCTGTTCTGAGGACAAAAGGGATGAGGGTGGTGCAACTCAATATTAGGAAGGTGTTCCTAATGTTTGGAATACTATGCATTGAGGGCTGACTAACAGCTAAAAAAGGCCATGCATTCCTGATTATAATTATTCATCACACAGGCAAAACAACAGGTGACATGTCTAATTTTCATTGAGGATTGGTGCAGATACAGTTAAATATTCAACTATGATTGGAGAGGCATAATAATAAATATTTTCTATATTTTACACAATTTCCATTGCATTTAAGATTGAAGTGGGTTACACAGACTCTTACAGACTTTATCTTTACTGATCAATGAACTATAACATTCTGCAATGCATAGCAGGTATTTGGCTCATTCTCTGGGACTAGTGTGTCGGAGTATCTAGCTGTGCATGTTCTTCTGCTATTTGAGTAGGTAAAGAAAGAGACCACTGTCACAAGACACAAGCATACACACCAGCAGCACAGTAACTACTTTACATAGTAAGAGCCGAGCACGCGTTACATTTTTCAGTACAAAGCATTGTGAAAACTGCACATGATGATAAGCTTGTCATAAATATTGTCATAACAAAGGTAGCAGTATGGATGGTAAATTGAACCTATGTAAGGACATCATCCTCAAATAATCATCTTCGGTGACCTGAAAGCACATTTTCATTCAGTCTCCGTCAAGTTTAGGTAGGTTACTTTCTAAATGGAATCTGTTACAGTTACTAGTTACCTGTCCAAAATTGTAATCAGTAACGTAACTTTGCGATTACCCATACTCAGTAACATAATCTGATTACTTTCAGGTACTTTTGGATTACTTTCCCCTTAAGCGACCTCAGAACAAGACAAAAAGGATCCATCAAACACATTTGGTGTGTCATCATAGTGGTTTCTAACTTGTGGTCAGACTCAGTTGGAACGATCTTAAACTTGTTCCTTTTTATCAATGCTGAATTGAATGTCAGAGGAAGGCCCTAAAAATTGCCAAAGACTCCAGCCACACTAGTCATAGACTGTTCCCTCTGCTACCGCACGGCAAGCAGGACTGGAGTGCCAAGTCTAGGTCCAAAAGGCTTCTTAACAGCTTCTACCGTCAAGCTGCTGAACAGCTAATCAAATGGCTACCCGGACTATTTGCATTGACACCGCTACTCGCTGTTTATAGTCTATGCATAGTCACTTTACCCCTACCTACACGTACATATTACCTCAATTACTTCGACTAACCTGTACCCCCGCACATTGACTTGGTACTGGTAGCCCCTGTATATAGCCTCATTATTGTTACTCTTGTATTTTTTTAACTTTTGTTTATTTAGTCAATATTTTCTTAATTCTTATTTTTCTAAAAACTGCATTGTTGGTTAATTAAGGGCTTGTAAGTAAGCATTTCACGGTTAGGTCTACACCTGTTGTATTCGGCTCATGTGACAAATTCAATTTTATTTTATTTTGAGATAACAGAAAGGTGTCATAATGTATTTTTTCGCAAACAGCCTTTCTAAATTTAAAAGTAATCCAAGAAGTAATCTAGTTTTTCTAAAGTATCTGTAATCTGACTACAATATTTTAGCTGGTAACATAATTGATTGCAGTTACAGTTTTTTGTAATCAGATTGCGTGTAACTGATTACATGTAATCAGCTACTCCCCAACCCTGGTCTCTTTACTGACTCAGTACTCTTTATTCAGTTTCTGTACTGACACTGTGTATCCTTTTGATTCATACTGTACATCAATCTACAGTGAAACACATACAGTACAGTACATCTCTACCTCCAGGTGTGTTACAGTATCTTCTTCAGTGGGTGGACTCTCTCCCATTTCCCAAAACATGAAGACACATCAGCTTTATGTCAATAGCTGTACTGACTGATTCCAGCAGGTCTCGAGAGAGATGTCTTAACTTCATGCCAATAAGTGCCACATCTTTTCCCAGAACTTGGGGGAAATTTAAATTACCCAGAATCCTTTAGTGTTCCCAGTCAGACAGCCTCCCCTCTTGCTCCCAGGGAGTGGCAATGGACTTTCGTTTGACATGTAGCACCAGGGGCTGAGGGGCTCAGGCAAGCAGCACCCTGTTGGGACGGGTTCTCCCCCGCTGCAAAACACCACACCTTCAGCAGGCTTTTACTGTGGACCCTGGTACTTTGGGTATGGCCTGGCACCCCCACCGAGGAAGATGAGCCAGAGAAGGTCCTCCAGCAGCCTGAGGAGGAGGCGTGAGAGGCTCGGGAGGCGGCTCGGCGTGGCAGGGTAGGGGGGGTGGAGGAGGAGGAGGCGTGAGGCTGGGATCTAAAAAGAGACGATGGACCAGGACTGGGACTATAGGAAGGAGCAAACCCCAGAGACTTGGAGCTCCTGCCACCTTGTCTGAGGCAGCGTCCATGCAGAACGTTGAGGAAGGCCCTCTGGAACTCCTGGCTGAAGCAGGGATAGATAATGGGGTTGATACAGCTGTTGAGGTAGCCCAGCCAGAAGGTGATCTTAAATATGGTGTCAGATGGCCTGTACGATGGGAATATGGAGCCTGTGGAAAGAATACAGACAGAAATCACACACAAAGGGATCTGTCAATATAGCAAGTACAGTAGTTCACAACGTCTATATGAATCATGAATCATTTGCATTTCCTATTGACCCTTATCTGTATTGAATACAGCAAGAGGATGAGCAAAGGCAGCTTAGACATTCTGGTGTTCACTGTATACTTACTTCAAGGTTATCTGATAAGATGTATGTAAGGCCAACATACACTACCAGTCAAAAGTTTTAGAATACTTACTCATTCAAGGGTTTTTCTTTATTTGTACTATTTTCTACATTGTAGAATAATAGTGAAGACATCACAACTATGAAATAACACATATGCAATCATGTAGTAACCCAAAAAGTGTGAAACAAATCTAAATATATTTTATATTTGAGATTCTTCAAATAGCCACCCCTTGCCTTGATGACAGCTTTGCACATTCTTGGCATTATCTCAAACAGCTTAACCTGGAATGCTTTTCCAACATTCTTGAATGAGTTCCCACATATGCTGAGCACTTGTTGGCTGCTTTTCCTTTACCCTGCGGTCCAACTCATCCCAAACCATCTCAATTGGGTTGAGGTCAGATGATTGTGGAGGCCAGGTCATCTGATGCAGCACTCCATCACTCTCCTTATTGGTCAAATAGCCCTTACACAGCCTGAAGGTGGGTTGGGTCATTGTCCTGTTGAAAAACAAATGATAGTCCCACTAAGTACAAACCAGATGGGATGGCATATCACTGCAGAATGCTGTGGTACCAATGCTGGTTAAGTGTGCCTTGAATTCCAAATAAATCACAGTGTCACCAGCAAAGCACCCCCACACCGTCACACCTCCTCCTCCATGCTTCATGGTGGGAACCACACATGCGGAGATAATCCGTTCACCTACTCTGCGTCTCACAAAGACATGGCAGTTGGAACCAAAAATCACAAATTTATACTCATCAGACCAAAGGACAGATAACCACCAGTCTAATGTTCATTGCTCGTGTTTCTTGGCCCAAGCAAGTCTCTTCTTATTATTGTTGTCGTTTAGTAGTGGTTACTATTCAGCAATTTGACAATGAAGGCCTGATTCACGCAGTCTCCTCTGAATAGTTGAGGTTGAGATGTGTCTGTTACTTGAACTCTGTGAAGCATTGATTTGGGCTGCAATTTATGAGGCTGGTAACTCTAATGAACTTGTCCTCTGCAGCAGAGGTAACTCTGGGACTTCCATTCCTGTGGTGGTCCTCATGAGAGCCAGTTTCATCTTATCGCCTGATGGTGTTTGTGACTGCACTTGAAGTTCTTGAAATGTTCCGTAGTGACTGACCTTCATGTCTTAAAGTAATGATGGATTGTCGTTTCTCCTTGCTTATTTGCACTGTTCTTGCCATAATATGGACTTGATCTAATACCAAATAGGGCTTTCTTCTGTATACCCCCCTACCGTGTCACAACACAACGGATTGGCTCAAACACATTAAGGAAAGAAATTCCACAAAGGAACTTTTAAGAAGGCAGACCTGTTAATTGAAATGCATTCCAGGTGACTAACTCATGATGCTGGTTAAGAAAATGCCAAGAGTGTGCAAAGCCCGTCATCAAGGAAAAGGGTGGCTATTTCAAGAATCTCAAATCCAAAATATATATTGATTTGCTTATTAACACTTATTTGGTTACTACATGATTCAATGTCCAAACTTTTGATCGGTAGTGTACCTGTATCTCTCTATCTAAAGAGCTTTGTCTCTAAAGGTCTAAAACATTCAACTCTTTCATTCCTTTAGTCTGAGAATCTGAGGCATTAGCTTTGACATAGAATATCGTGCTCGCAGGTCTGAAGTTCTGTTTCTATTGAAATGCATGACTCCAGTAATGCTTTGCTGCCTTGGAAAGATGAAGGGTGATTGTGGGGCGCCGGCTTACTGCGCACAACATCATGCCCTTTATGGTTGTTGTTTATAATGGCTTTGGAATAAAAGAATGAATATTGTTTTTGTTCATTTCATTTCTTCCCTGAAGTATAACCCTATTCGGTTTAGCACTGGTATTTCATTTGCTCTGCTTCTCCATGGCAGTAATTTGAATTCCTGATGTACAACTAAAGAAAACAGACAAGTATACGGAGCATTCAAGAGGGGAGACCAGGGTCGTAGACTCTGTTGTTATGTATACAATGAAACACAAATAAATCAAAAGGCTATTCCAACATCGGACTCATTGAATTTCCATCAAGAAATTGTGTATAAATGAATTCTAAAGTAGGATTAGAAGTGCACAGAATCTGAATAGATTCAGCTACACTTCACAAGACCAAAGGAGGTGTATTCGGGAACCAGACCGTCAGCAGGCCTTTTGATAATCTGTTAATTTACAGTAAATTAGATCAACCCTAATCTCCATATAATCTTGAATTACAGATCTGTCGGATCCTCAATCAAGGATATTTTAAAGTCTGCGTAGCCATTATACAGCATTTCATTAATCACATTCTCACAGGCTTGTGGGGGTATTAACGATGTTGATGACAGCTGTGAGTTAACGTTGGGTTTGACTGTACATCTATCATCACATGATCATATGTACTGAGTGGACAAATGCATGTTTGTTTTTTACCCTCAGAATAGCCTCAATTCGTCAGGGCATGGACTCTACAAGGTGTCGAAAGCGTTCCACAGTTGTGTCAAATTGGCTGGATGTCCTTTGGGTGGCGGACCATTCTGTGGAAACTGTTGAGCGTGAAAAAACCAGCAGCATTACAGTTCTTGACACAAACTGTTGCACCTGGCACCTACTACCATACCCTGTTCAAAGGCACTTAAATATTTTGTCTTGCCCATTCACCCTCTGAATGGCACACAATCCACGTCTCAATTGTCTCAAGGCTTAAAAATCCTTCTTTAACCTGTCTCCTGCCCTTCATCTACACTGATTGAAGTGGATTTAACAAGTAACATCAATAAGGGATCATTGCTTTCACCTGGATTCACCTGGTCAGTCTACGTCATGGAAAGAGCAGGTGTTCTTAATGTTTTGTACACTCAGTGTATAGCGCTTATCTTTCAAATCACTGACCAATTGTTATACAGTGCCTTGCAAAAGTATTCGGCCCCCTTGAATTTTGCGACCTTTTGCCACATTTCAGGCTTCAAACATAAAGATATAAAACTGTATTTTTTTGTGAAGAATCAACAACAAGTGGGACACAATCATGAAGTGGAACGACATCTATTGGATATTTCAAACTTTTTTAACAAATCAAATACTGAAAAATTGGGCGTGCAAAATTTTTCAGCCCCTTTACTTTCAGTGCAGCAAACTCTCTCCAGAAGTTCAGTGAGGATCTCTGAATGATCCAATGTTGAGCTAAATGACTAATGATGATAAATACAATCCACCTGTGTGTAATCAAGTCTCCGTATAAATGCACCTGCACTGTGATAGTCTCAGAGGTCCGTTAAAAGCGCAGAGAGCATCATGAAGAACAAGGAACACACCAGGCAGGTCCGAGATACTGTTGCGAAGAAGTTTAAAGCCGGATTTGGATACAAAAAGATTTCCCAAGCTTTAAACATCCCAAGGAGCACTGTGTAAGCGATAATATTGAAATGGAAGGAGTATCAGACCACTGCAAATCTACCAAGACCTGGCCGTCCCTCTAAACTTTCAGCTCATACAAGGAGAAGACTGATCAGAGATGCAGCCAAGAGGCCCATGATCACTCTGGATGAACTGCAGAGATCTACAGCTGAGGTGGGAGACTCTGTCCATAGGACAACAATCAGTCGTATATTGCACAAATCTGGCCTTTATGGAAGTGGCAAGAAGAAAGCCATTTCTTAAAGATATCCATAAAAAGTGTTGTTTAAAGTTTGCCACAAGCCACCTGGGAGACACACCAAACATGTGGAAGAAGGTGCTCTGGTCAGATGAAACCAAAATTGAACTTTTTGGCAACAATGCAAAACGTTATGTTTGGCGTAAAAGCAACACAGCTCATCAACCACAACACACCTTCCCCACTGTCAAACATGGTGGTGGCAGCATCATGGTTTGGGCCTGCTTTTCTTCAGCAGGGACAGGGAAGATGGTTCAAATTGATGGGAAGATGGATGGAGCCAAATACAGGACCATTCTGGAAGAAAACCTGATGGAGTCTGCAAAAGACCTGAGACTGGGACGGAGATTTGTCTTCCAACAAGACAATGATCCAAAACATAAAGCAAAATCTACAATGGAATGGTTCAAAAATAAACATATCTAGGTGTTAGAAAGGCCAAGTCAAAGTCCAGACCTGAATCCAATCGAGAATCTGTGGAAAGAACTGAAAACTTCTGTTCACAAATGCTCTCCATCCAACCTCACTGAGCTCGAGCTGTTTTGCAAGAAGGAATGGGAAAATATTTCAGTCTCTCGATGTGCAAAACTGATAGAGACATACCCCAAGCGACTTACAGCTGTAATCGCAGCAAAAGGTGGCGCTACAAAGTAATAACTAAAGGGGGCTGAATAATTTTGCACGCCCAATTTTTCAGCTTTTGATTTGTTAAAAAAGTTTGAAATATCCAATAAATGTCGTTCCACTTCATGATTGTGTCCCACTTGTTGGTGATTCTTCACAAAAAAATACAGTTTTATATCTTTATGTTTGAAGCTTGAAATGTGGCAAAAGGTCGCAAAGTTCAAGGGGGCTGAATACTTTCGCAAGGCACTGTACATGACTCAACCCATGGCTAAGCTAACACCAGTGATTTTGGAGCTGAATTTCTCTAATAGAGGGTTGCATTTGTTTACGGCTCCTAACATTGTTTTTGGTGCACTGTAGCAGGAAATATGCAGAAAATAGGTCCTGTGGCTTATTCCCTCTTTCAGTCTCAAAAGCATTCATTTCCATTCAATTTTGTGCTTTTCCATTGAGAGGTTAAGATTTACATTTCACAGTTCAATAGAGTTGAGTGGTGGGGTTGATTTTTAAGAGATTTGGAAGGGAAGCTTCCCTGACTAGAAAATGACACATTGTGAGTCAGGCATTGGCAATCACACTCTATCCAGTAAGGGGGCTTTATATGCTGCTATGGGAAATCAGTTCTAGGGATTATTTTCTTGAGAAAAATGCAAATTCATTCAGTGATGTTATTCCAGTGATGGGGGAGGGGGGGAATCTATACAGTAGAGTATCGCAAGATTATTTTTGGAGATATTATAATATATTCTATGACTCCAAGTATCTACAAAAAAAGAGGTAGGTAGTTAACATTAGCTAGCGCTAGTCGGCTGTACAGATGCATGATCGTAATTTGATCTCCCTGTTGCAGGATAACTTTCCTGCAATGCAGGACACCTAAAAGTTGTAGTGTATTTGAAGTTAAAAAGGCTTATAAAGTTTGTGATTTTCATTTTGACATTTCAGACTTGATTTTCCCTTACGTATCAATTTCAAATCTCAGGCATTTCTTCTTCTCTGGCTTCATTCATCTTCTTTTTAAATGGTGAGCCAACGTGTTTTTGGCGCTTTTATTTCCATGACTGATCAAAACTTGTTTTCTCATGACTCTCTCTTGTCCCGCTGCAGCAGACATGAATGAGCAATATGTTTGGAATATCAAATTGCATAAAATCGTAGTATCGGATCGCAATACATATAGAATTGTGAGAATCGTATCGGCACCTTAGTATTGTGATAATATTATATCGTGAGGTCCCGGGCAATTCCCAGCTCTATTTAACTCCCTATGATACTGCTATTCAACATTTGTGTTTTTCATATTAAACGTCTCTGTATTTGCTTTCATTTTCATATCGCATTCACTTTTTCATTTCCATGCAATTCAAAATAAAGACAGGTAGCAGCACATAGGGAGAGCAAGGAAAGGCATTGTGAGATACCCACCAATGGGCATAACCAGGAAGAAGGGCAGCCAGCAGAGAACGAAGCAGCCAACCACAATGCCCAGAGTCTTGGCTGCCCTCTTCTCTCGGGAGAATTTCAGCAGGTGCATGAGGGCGAAGGTGGTGCGTCTCCGCCTCATGATGCATTTCTCTCCCTCCTCCTCTTGCCCCTCTGGCTTAGCAGGGGCATTTCCCCGATGAATCCTCAGTGTCACTCCCTCTCCCTCTGTATGCATCCCCCCCTCCCTCTTCCTTCCCTCCCTCAGGTCTCGAGTCTTCCGCTTGGCCACCACATACACCTTGCAATACATGGCCAGGATGACAGCTAGTGGCACATAGAACGACCCCAGGGCAGAGAAAATAGCATAACCCGGTTCCTCTGTGATCCGGCACTCAGTCTCGTCCTCTGGGTCGGGCTCCTTCCAGCCGAAGAGTGGACCTACGGATATGGCTGCCGAGAGGCCCCAGAGAGCTGCCACTGCGACCAGGCCGCGCTGCCCAGTGGCCATGGCAGGGTAGTGCAGCGGGTAGCTGACTGCTAGGTAGCGGTCAACAGAGATGACACACAGGCTGAGGATAGAGGCAGTGCAGCAGAGAACATCCAGGGCGGCCCAGGCACTGCAGAAAGACCGGCCAAACACCCAGCGGCCTAGGACCTCTGAGGTGGCAGAGAACGGCAGCACGGTGGAGCTCAGGAGCAGGTCTGCCGCCGCAAGGTTGGCGATGAAGTAGTGTGTGACGGAGCGTAGGTGGTGGTGGCACACCACAGACAGGATAACCAGGATGTTACCGAGAACCCCGAAGATGACAAACACCCCCATCACCAGGCCCAGGGTCACCGCCTTAGTGATATCCACCTCAGCGAAGGAGGAGGAACTGCAGTTGGGACAGCTTTCTGACACAGGGAATGTGATGTTCTCATCTGAGGGAACCATTTTGGGTTTATTTACAGTTCATTCACTAGTTGAATGTCTTTGGGATTGACTGTCATGTTTGGTTAAATGCAAAACTTCCGCACCGGCATTGGGAGTCCACCATTTGTATTTCCCCTTCTTGTGACTCAAGACTGGAGAAGTTTGTACCTTTTCAATCACAGATCTTTCATGCCAGGAGGCATGAGCCCTTGCCAATGCCTGCACAAATCACATGTCTTTGGCAGTAACATTAAAAACACTGACAGGTCAGGATAGTGAATCTTCAGCACTGTCACTGCTTGTTGCGCCATCTGTCTTTGGAGTTTGGCTGCAGGGCCTTCTGGGTCATAAAGTCAAGATCCGATATGTTTATGGTGTCTCTTTCACAATGGGACTGAAATGGCATGATAGAAACTTGCTGGAGGGATGTTTTCATTGAACAGAAGTCCCACTAAAAACACAACAGAAAGAGAGCAGTTAATAAAAAAAGCCATCCCCCAGGCTCCATCCCTGTTTTACAGAATGGCAAAAGCTAAATATAGTCACTGTTGCAAATAAGACTGAAACTGAGTTCATTCATCATAGTACAAACATATGCCAGGCATCCATTACATTAAAGGGTATTCAACATTTTGATAATAATCCTAGATAAAACCACAACACAGCAATATATATATATATATATATAAGATGATGGGCGTGCTGTAAATATGCATTAGACTACCAAATATATTCTTCCTCAAGAGTGAAGTTCTCTAAAGATTTCCTCACTTCACACATGATTACAATGCCGCCAGAGTAAACAAGAGGTCCCACTTCAAGAAACATAGCATTTTCTATTTACTTTTCATCCAGACAACATTACTGAAATGTATCTGTCGATTGGCCTCCTGATACATAAAACCATTGACTTCCAACACCAGCTCCACTGACACGGAATCATTGGTAGTCAAGACATAAGTTATGAGGGAAACCAACAAAGCATAGAGGTTATGAAAATAAATAGATATATGAAACAAAAGCACATTTTCATAAATCAGGCAACAACATGTGCTGGTCTCTGTAACGGGCTGTGTGTGAGTACTGAGACAGGCTAATTTTCACTCACAGCTCCCTATAGTTACTCAGCAGCTAGATGACAGGCCAGGGATTGAACTGTACAGAGGGCAGTGCATTAAAGTTCTGAAGGGCAGCGGACTGATAATTCCACTCAATACCACTCTGGGTGTACGTGTTGGAGATTTCGCATGTCATTGGATGAGATAAATGTTGGTGTAGCAGGAAAGGGGATAGTGATAGAGCCATCGCAATGCAATGCCGATAAAATGGTCCAGCAGGATCAAAGACAAGCAAAGAGATGGGTTGTTATGCCAGGTTCAGTAATATGGAATGAGTATTGTCATTTTTCTTTGAGTTGTTGGACTTAATAAGTGTCCGGTTCTGACAGTTCGGGGAGTTGGTACAGTATGCCTGCCTGCTCCTTAGTTTGGCGCCCGATTTGGGGGGTTGGCAATAGAAGCCTGAGAGGTGGGCCAAAAAGAGGTTGTTTTGATGCCCAGAAGGTTTGATATGAGATTTTTTTTTAAAGAACTGGCTGGGGATCTAAAACTGGCTGTGCCTTAGATGGATGATTACATGGCCATACGTATGGGAGACCTAACCTACCTCTAGGTGTGTGTATGACTCAGAATGACTCAACACGGGGATGACTGTCATGATCATGAAGCAGTCTGTAGAGCAATACATAATATTGGTGTATCCACAATGTACCCTTACATGTACAGTACAGTATATTTAAAGGACTGGAGTTAAAACAGCTAAAGGACAGCTAAACATTCAAAGACAGTTGATGTACAGTAAAGATGATTGATTAACCCGAGACCCACAAAACACTAAAGACCATTCAATGTGATCTCTACTCACTAGAGAAATGCAACCTTATTTCTTCAGGGACTTCAGGGCACCACTTCAACCAAAGACCACTGGAACGTCTAGTTGTGTCCTGTTCATTGCTCACAGTCACAACATTTCTTCAGTTATCGTATTACTTGTGAACTTCCAATACATTTCATAAGGCTGTCACTTATTGCGGAATTCTCTTGTGCTATAGTACGATTAGAAGATAGCATTGAGCTGGTCTCAGAGCATCTCACATTATTCTTTACATAAATCCAGGTTAGCTAGCTGGCTAATGTTTGCTGGGTTAGGGTTAAGGTTAGGGTTAAGTTTAGGAGTTAGGTTAAATGTTTAAGGTTAGAGTTAAGGTTAGGGGAAGGGTTAGCTAAAAATGTTACATTTAGGGTTAGGGAAGGGTTTGCTAACATGCTAAGAAGTTGCAAAGTAGCAAAAAAGTAGTAGGTAGCTGGAAAGTTGTTAATTAGCTAAAGTTGTCTGTGATGACATTCAAACTCGCAATAGGTCTCATGGGTAGTAGCCTACAACTGCAAAGTTTTTTTTAGGACATTCAATTTACTGTTGGATGAATACATGGCTACTAGGGGCAGATTAGCGATCTAGTTATGTGTCTTAAGTTTCCACTTCCTCAGGTGTTAAACCCCAATATAAAGGTGCATAAAGATGTAATTCATCTCGATTGAAGAAAAAAAATCTGGAAATGATGAAGTCCTAAAACATAGCAACTATAGTCTAATTGTAAAACCAACGTTTCTAATAATCACGGGATCAGGTTGCATTGCAAAATATTTTGAACCATGCATTCCTGCTTGGAAGTGTTCGATGAAAAATGTATTTCTTGAATACCTCAGTAGTTGAAAAATTAGACTTCTTCATAAAGCACTTTGAATGACTTTCTAAGATGATTAGTCATGATTTGGGTCCAACCAAATCATGGGCTGGTGCCACCAGCTGTAAAAGTAAGTGGCACCAGTGACACCAGGGAAAAATGTTAGTCTGGAGCCCTGTGATATTAATAATGCATAAGGGAGGTGTTGATTCAGGGGAACACATATGACAGGCACAACTTTGCAATATAGCAATATAGCCTAAGTCGCTTGGCTTTTATAACGTATAAGACTTAAGCGGACAGGCAGATAGACAGAAGAACAAGAAGAAGCATAGAGTGACAGCAGAGAAGATGCTGAGACAGAAGACAGCGCAATAGGAGGCAAACAAAATGGCTAGAGCAGAGTTGTATCTCCAGTGGTGTTTTTACATGTTGTATTTGTTTTAGTTGAAGGCGCACTGTGACGTGGGCTGGTGTGGATAAAATGCCAGGGCCGAATTCTTGTCCCAGTCCGCCCCTGCTAGTATGTCAGCAATCTATATCTTGAAGTCCTAATCAGTATGACTCTTTGTGAAGCAGGATATCAAACTCTGCTAGACAGCTCATGCTGACCTCAGCTGGGGCAACCTCAATCTCTAAAGAATTATCCTTAGACACTACCAGAAAATACATCATATATCATTTGTATCATTTGAGTGCCAGTCTGTTCGATCATGTTAACTCTTTGTCACTCATAGTCATGTCAAATGTGTGACATGAGAACAGAAACAGACTGGCACTGCACCCAGGCTTCATAGAATTTAAAGTTATGATCATGGAAGTTATAATTATAGGCCTACATTTCATTTTCCTGTGGCCATATGTTGTTTTGTCAGCTTCCTTTGTCCAGGCCAGCCTAATGATAAATGATCCCCATGCAATAAGTGCATATTCAGCAATCTTCATTTATACTAAGCGTCTAAGTGCACGCACCTGGCACTTACGAAACACTTGGCAAGTCACTTTTTGGTGCTCTTTAAACTGTTTGGAGACGCATATATCCTTTGTTCTGTAGCCTACTACTTTGTCTTTGATGCAAGGTGAAATACATTGCTCAAAACAATAAAGTGAACACTTAAACATCACAATGTAACTCCAAGTCAATCATACTTCTGTGAAATCAAACTGTCCACTTAGGAAGCAACACTGATTGACAATACATTTCACATGCTGTTGTGCAAATGGAATAGACAACAGGTGGAAATTATAGGCAATTAGCAAGACACCCCCAATAAAGGAGTGGTTCTGCAGGTGGTGACCACAGACCACTTCTCAGTTCCTATGCTTCCTGGCTGATGTTTTGGTCACTTTTGAATGCTGGCTTTGCTTTCACTCTAGTGGTAGCATGAGACGGAGTCTACAACCCACACAAGTGGCTCAGGTAGTACAGGATGGCACATCAATGCGAGCTGTGGCAAGAAGGCCAGTACATCAGGAGACGTGGAGGAGGCCGTAGGAGGGCAACAACCCAGCAGCAGGACCGCTACCTCCGCCTTTGTGCAAGGAGGAGCAGGAGGAGCACTGCCAGAGCACTGCAAAATGACCTCCAGCAGGCCACAAATGTGCATGTGTCTGCTCAAATGGTCAGTAACTCCATGAGGGTGGTATGAGGGCCCGACGTCCACAGGTGGGGGTTGTGCTTACAGCCCAACACCGTGCAGGGCGTTTGGCATTTGCCAGAGAACACCAAGATTGGCAAATTCGCCACTGGCGCCCTGTGCTCTTCACAGATGAAAGCAGGTTCACACTGAGCACATGTGACAGACGTGACAGTCTGGAGACGCCGTGGAGAATGTTCTGCTACCTGCAACATCCTCCAGCATGACCGGTTTGGCGGTGGGTCAGTCATGGTGTGGGGTGGCATTTTTTGGGGGGGCCGCACAGTCCTCCATGTGCTTGCCAGAGGTAGCCTGACTGCCATTAGGTACCGAGATGAGATCCTCAGACCCCTTGTGAGACCATATGCTGGTGCGGTTGGCCCTGGGTTCCTTCTAATGCAAGACAATGCTAGACCTCATGTGGCTGGAGTGTGTCAGCAGTTCCTTCAAGAGGAAGGCATTTATGCTATGGACTGGCCCGCCCGTTCCCCAGACCTGAATCCAATTGAGCACATCTGGGACATCATGTCTCGCTCCATCCACCAACGCCACGTTGCACCACAGACTGTCCAGGAGTTGGTGGATGCTTTAGTCCAGGTCTGGGAGGAGATCCCACACACACTACTGAGCCTCATTTTGACTTGTTTTAAGGACATTACATCAAAGTTGGATCAGCCTGTAGTGTGATTTTCCACTTTAATTTTGAGTGTGACTCCAAATCCAGACCTCCATGGGTTGATAAATTTGATTTCCATTGATAATTTTTGTGTGATTTTGTTGTCAGCACATTCAACTATGTAAATAAAAACGTATTTAATAAGAATATTTCATTCATTCAGATCTAGGCTGTGTTATTTTAGTGTTCCCTTTATTTTTTTGAGCAGTGTATTAATCAGAGCCTGATCATCGATTGAGCCTTCCCACTGGGCACAGAAGTCAATTCAACGTCTATTTCACGTTGGTTCAACGTAATGTCATTGAAATACATTTTATTGGCATGTATTTCATTGGAATTACATGGAAACAACATTGATTCAATCAGTGTGTGCCTAGTGGGTTTGAACTTTCATTGATTGGGATTGTTATCATTGATTTGACAGATTTTCCCACTTTAGTCTCCATAAAGAAAAATATTAGCATGTCAAACAAGCATCAGGTGTTTTGCTATTCTGCACATGCCTATCAGTGAATATTGCAGCCTTCATATACTGCATTTACACAGGCAGCCCAATTCTGATATTTTTTCCCAAATATTGGCAAAAGAGCTGATCTTACTGGGCAAAAAAACAATTAGTGGAAAAAGATCAGAATTAGGCTGCCTGTGTAAATGTAGCCTGAGACTATTGTGTGCACAAACAATGGTTTGAGCTATTCAGTGCTATTGAAAAATAACTGTTTTGTTGATGCCACCAAAGCTTTCTCATAGCACAGGAAGTCCTCATAGTTGACCGATTGTCTTGTAGAAATATTACATATTGCATTTATTATGGTACGTTATAATTGATTGATTTATTGCATGTTTTGAGGAGCAATTGTGAAACAAATTCCACACATAGGAGGAGTAAGCAAAGTGATGTGCTTCTTAGGCAGTGTTCTGATTGTTTATAGTCTACTAATGTCATGCCTATCTCATGGCATTTTCAAAGGTTTTTGATTGGCTATTTGTAAAAGTCTCACATTTGTTTTAATTTGAATTGAAAGCAAGTAGATGTGAAATGATGCAGGACATTTGAAAATGCAAATGACTGAGGGCAGACCATGCATTCCAATTATAGTCAACAGTTATAGTCAACATTACATTTCCTCTCAAACTGTTAAAATAAAAAAATGAAAGGTATAACTTCTTTCAATAATAATTTACATGTTACAATATAATAGACCAAAAGTAGACACATTTTGCAGACAAAAAGGACAGCATAATTATTAAACATGAATAAGTAGGCTATAGACATAATTAAAGCAAATGATAGGTACATTACTTTTAATTTATTTATCTGAGACTAGTCTCTGCACTAGTCTCAAATATCCAATAGGTACAGGCAACTATTGAATTTAGTTAGAAATAACAGAGTTGACTCACATTCCCACCAGCTAGTTTTGAATAAGAATTCAACAACAATATTTCATCAAATTCATTTCATGCAAAAATGGGAATGGCTTACCTTGTTATCCCTAAATGCCTCCCAAACGAGTACCGTTCTTTGACAGTACAAGTATGATCAAAGCAAATGTATTTTTTCGTATGGACTGGACAAACTATTCAGACGGTAGGCTATTTATGGCTGTTATGTCGAGACGCACACACCCGGTGTAGCTCCCTGAGGAATCTGTCTGCTGCTGCTGCCCTCAGAGAAATGCACCAGCTAGAGACGCGCTTCACCTGATATTCAACACTGTGTGAGACAACACCCTCCTTTCTTTCTCACCCCTACACTCCACCACCCAACATCTCCTTTTCACATTTCATAGTCCACAGTCAGTAGCATAGGCTATTTAACCTTTATTTGATCAGGGAGTCATACTGAAACCAAGGTGTCTTTTACAGATGTGCCTTGGATTACATAAATGACCGAAAATACACACATCAACGGAGACAGGTAGACTAGTTAGCGCGTTGGGCCAGTAACCGAAAGGTTGGTGGATCGAATCCCCGAGCTGACAATGTAAAAATCTGTTGTTCTGCCCCTGACCAAGGCAGTTAACCCACTGTTCCTTAGCCGTCATTGTAAATAAGGATTTGTTCTTAACTGACTTGCCTAGTTAAATAAAGGCTAAATAAAATCTGTAATAAGGTCCTTAATCAGCTTTGAATTGAATTGCCCTAGAGGCATGAAATTAAAGAAGATTTTGAAGATTGCTCCACAAATAAGGTGCAAGAACTCATTATAGACCAAAGGAATTTCCAGAGACCATCCCTGAGACCGGGGGTGGTAACTCCTATGTCTAAAGTAATGATGTTACATACAGTGGGACTTTTTGTAAAAGGACTTTATAAATGAAAATATAACAATGTATCAACCGACGTCATATCAAAGAGGGCCAACCAACTTTCTGGTAGAGAATGTGATGAGTACATAAATTGTTGCTTAAAATAAAGAGCAGTGAGATCTGATAAACTGCATCTAATCAGCTGTGTTCATATAGATGATGTCAACAAAGTTTTGGACCAATAGGAATGTCGACTGAATAATCTGATTTCTACTATTTAGTGAGAGGCAGGACCTATTTCTATATAAGAAGTACATTTTTATTCTCAGCTTCTTAATAGCTTCTTAACTAACTCATCCATATGCTTTTTTTATGAAAGACAGCTTTTCATGTATCCAGATGCCCAGATATTTGTAAGCAGAGATACGATCAATATGGACACCATCCAAAGTACATTGTTATGCATGCTAGAGAACAACATATACTTAGTTTTAACTGCATTCAATACTAATTTCAGGTCAATAAAGTAGTTCAGATAGAGCCTGGTCAACCGCTGGGGCAATAGCATACACAACAGTATCATCGGCATACAAGTGTAGGTTACAGTTTGTTTTACAGGCATGTCGATATTGTTAATATAAACAGTAAAAAGTACAGGACCCAGAATCGACCCCTGCGGGACACCTTTTGTAATATCCAGGAAAGTTGATTTAACACCATCAGTAGATACACATTGAGTTCTATCTGTCAAGTAATTTGTAAACTGTTAAATGCAGCCTGGTCTAGGCAAATTGAGGAAAGCCTCTGAATTAGCAGTGAGTGATCAACAGTATTGAAGCCTTTGACAGGTCAATGAAGAGGGCAGCACAATGTTACCTTTAATCCATATAGTTAACCACATAATGTATAACTAGGGATCCAGCAGAGATAGTGCTATGACCTGGTCTAAAACCTGACCAACATAGAGTATCAGTCAAAAGTTTGGACACCTACTCAATCAAGGGTTTTTCTTTATTTTTACTATTTTCTACATTATAATGGTGAAGACATCAAAATGATAAAATAACATATGGAATCATGTAACCCAAAAAGTTTTATTACAAATCAAAATATATTTTATATTTGAGATTTGTCAAAGTAGCCACCCTTTGCCTTGATGACAGCTGTGCACACTATTGGCATTCTCTCAACCAGCTTCATGAGGTAGTCACCTGGAATGCGTTTCAATGAACAGTTGTGCCTCGTTAAAAGTACATTTGTGGAATTTCTTTCCTTCTTAATGCGTTTGAGTCAATCAGTTGTGTTGTGACAAGGTAGGGGTGGTATTCTGGATGTTCCACAGCGATACTGGCAGAATATCCAGATGAAACTACAGTTGAGTTTTTTGGAAGGAACACACAACACTATGTGTGGAGAAAAAAAGGCACAGCACACCAACATCAAAACCTCATCCCAACTGTAAAGTATGGCGGAGAGAGCATCATGGTTTGGAGCTGCTGTGCTGCCTGGACAAGCTTGCTATCAGCGCCGGAAAAATGTATTTCCAAGTTTATCAAGACATTTTGTAGGAGAAAGTTAGGCTATCTGTCCGCCAATTGAAGCTCAACAGAAGTTGGGTGATGCAACTAGACAATGACCCAAATCACAGAAGTAAATCAACAACAGAATGGCAATAAAGAAAAAAATACAACTTCTGGAGTGGCCCAGTCAGAGTCCTGACCTCAACCTGATTGAAATGCTGTGGCATGACCTCAAGAGAGCAGTTCACACCAGACATCCCAAGAATATAAATACATAAATATATAAAGACATGAATACTTGTTTGTGTTTTATTAGTTTAAGCAGACTGTGTTTGTCTATTGTTGTGACCTAGATGAAGATTAGATCAAATTTTATGACCGATTTATGCAGAAATCCAGGTATTTCCAAAGGGTTCAAATACTTTTTCTTGCCACTGTAGTTCACAAGGGTCACCAAATTTGTGAAGGGGGAGTGCATGGGCTGCCTTCCAAACCTTGCGGATAGGATCAGATATAATTGTCAGGCTACAACTTTGGGTTAATGATTCAGAAATCAGGGGGGGCAGAGTGCTGTAGCAAAAATGGATCAAGCATATCAGCTCCAGTGGATTTTGATTTTACATCAATCATAAGCAAGGCATCTATCACATAATAGACAGTAAATTGTTTAAATGAAAACAAAGATTCACTGGAATGTGACGGGTTACATGTCGAGTCAGCGAGAGGCTGGCAGAGTGAAGAACAGTCTATTGACTGACTAGGGTCAATTAAACCACAAGTTCTCTCAAATAAAAAGCCAGACGAGATAAAATGATTATTCAAAACATAACTTATTCTATTCTTCTCAGTTATGATGCCAGAGTCAGACAGAACTTGCTTAGGCAGGGAAGAAGATACATTTGTACGCTTCAGTGCATTTATTGTTTTCCAAACATTAGAAAGAGCACCAAAGTCAGAGATAGAGCTTAACAATAGCTTGATTTAGCTTTCTTAATCGAGATACTACATCTTTCTCAATTGTCTGAAAGATTGCCAGCCCACTACAAAGTCAGTTGTCCTTGCATTGGCCCAGGCCTGATTTCTCATCTGAATGAGCTCAGATGACTCAGAAGAAGAAAAAATAAGGGTTAGATCTATCCTTGAATGAATTCTTTAAAAGGGGCGTAGAGGAACAAATATGGAGGAGAGATGTCCTAAAACCAACCCAGAGTCAAGAATATAGGAGCTAATGGCTAAATCAGAGTAGAACATGTCATCTAAAAAACACTTTTAAAATGTATCTTCTTAATTAAACGAGGATTAGTATTGTTCTGTTTCGCATCTCTAATACATATTATGCAAATACGCCACTAGACAAATATTTTTGGGGTTATTTGTAAGAATTAAATCAATCAATGAGGTGTCAACAGGGTTTTTCCACATTTAGCCATGTGGGTTTTGAGAACAATTGAGTCAGATTAAAATCAATGCATATACTCTTAAATTGATCTGAGGCCGTGGATAGCCAATCCAGATTCAAATCCCCTTAAAATGACCAACTCTCGGGATAAAAAAGGTGTGAAACACTCAGATATTGCACCAATAGCATCGACCATGGCAGCTGTGGGGCGGTAAATTCTAGCAACAAATAAACGTGCATGCTGGTTTATGGACACTTCTATAACCAGGACCTCAAATTACTTGGGAACAGAAATATTTAAAGATTGGGACGGCATAAAATTGTATTTTACATACAGTATATGGCCACTCCTCCCCCTTTCTGTAATCTGTTACATCTAAACACATTCCAATCATCGACTTCAATTTATTTATCAGATACAGAACCAGTTAACCATGTTTCAGAGAGAACCAGAATGTCAGGACATGAGTCCTGCACCCAAATGTAAATTGTGTTCATTGAATTCATACTTGGCACATATAGGTGCATTAGCCCAAGCCTCCTATGAGATTTAAAGTCAGAGAGGGTATTCTGCTCCGTCCCATAAGAGCTAACAGGCATAGAGTCATCTGCAGCTATTTGTTGAGTGAGCTGAGACTTTGCCTTGGGTCCCTTGCCAACCACATGAGAGCAGAGTACACTGAGCATTTGACAGACCTCCCTCAACTGGGACAGCAGTGTTGGCAGAGTTCAGTCCACCCTGATGAAGCTCCCGCCAAAGGAATGGAGCTGTTGGAGGGGATCGAAGTGGCTGCCAGTGCTCCATTCGGGATGTGCACAGGAGGTCTTGGTGTGGCTCCTGTAGCAGGGTTGGAGCTGCCATGGTGGGCAGCAGTGTCCCAGGCCTGTCCTGGGGATGGGAGTAGGAAGGGTACCCAAAACTAGCCTGGGATGGAGGTTGTGGGAGTATTGAGGAGGGTGGTGTGGAGGGCAGTGTTGCTGACAAAACTCCAAACTCTCAGCATATGAGGGCTGATGATGAAAAATATGTGCTGCACTACCCTCAACAGTATTTTGCCAGACTCTAGGGTAGTGGTCGGTGCTGTGTAGAGCTGGGCTGTACTGTGATGGGCCGGGTCTGGCTGAGCTGTACTGTGATGGGCTGGGTCTGGTAGAGCTGCGCTGTGATGGGTCGGGTCTGGTTGAGCTGTGCTGTGATGGGCCGGGTCTGGTAGAGCTGTGCTGTGATGGGTCGGGTCTGGTAGAGCTGTGCTGTGATGGGTCGGGTCTGGTCTGGTTGAGCTGTGCTGTGATGGGTCGGTTCTGGTAGAGCTGTGCTGTGATGGGTCGTGTCTGGTAGAGCTGTGCTGTGATGGGTCGGATCTGGTAGAGACGTGCTGTGATGGTTCGGGTCTGGTAGAGCTGTGCTGTGATGGGTCAGATCTGGTAGAGCTGTGCTGTGATGGGTCGGGTCTGGTAGAGCTGTGCTGTGATGGGTAGGGTCTGGTTGAGCTGTGCTGTGATGGGTAGGGTCTGGTTGAGCTGTGCTGTGATGGGCCGGGTCTGGTAGAGCTGTGCTGTGATGGGTCAGGTCTGGTAGAGCTGTGCTGAGGCGGGCCTGGTCTGGAAGCATGGAAGGGAGGTTGTAGGGGGAATTGAAGAGGGTGGTGTGGAGGGCAGTGTGGCCGGTGATGCTCCAAACTCTGCACTCTTTGACTGCGTACGGCTTGGGGAAAGCTCAGTGTATCTGCATGCAGATCCTGGTAGAAAAGTGGTGGAGGGTGGTGTGAGGGGCAGTGTTGCTGGCTGTTCTCCAGTCTCTGTGAGGCGCCACCAGATGCAGGTCTAAGGAAGCGTCTGATTTGTCTCAGGGTTCTGTTGCTACTGTGCGGTGAGGTGGACTGGCCACCCAGAGCAACATACTTTAATGTCCTGGCAAAAGTGGGGACTGCCTCTTTGTACAGCTGTACATTGTCGTAAAAACAGTCCAGGCTGAGGATGGGATGGTGGGCCAGGTATACGTTAGGCCAGGTATACGTTAGGCCATACTCCAGGTGTCACGTGTGAGAGAGGCATGCTCAGGGCTGTGTCTGCTGCAGGCGAGGGAGAGGAACACTGGAGACTACATATTGGGGTACAGAGGGAGTGGAGACTGTTTTAAGTTCAGCAACAAATTATTCCAGACTCGCCTCCGAACATTGAACCATCACAGTGTTATTATAAATATGAAACAAACGTTTTCTGACATTTTAAATTCATTGTTGGTCTTGTGGATCTGTGTGCTTAGGATCATCCGTGTAGAACAGATAGTCTCCTGTTATTTCCTTGTTTGCTTTTAGGATGAAGTCACCATCAGCCCTCAGAGTCTCTGGGGAATCTCTTTGCAATTGATTTTTTAATCGATTTTTTCCTGACTCACTTGTAACATTTTCAGGATACGTGACGGCAAGGTCTCTGAAACAATGCTTAGAGAATGCATCCATCTTCATCTCCATGGTGACCTGTAAACTATGCACTCCGCTCTAGAATGATGTTCATGTGTCTCTTGATGAAAGCACTTACTAAAATAATGCACCTATTGATAAATGCACTTTTTAAACAATGCACTTTTATAAATACAAATAAAAGGTATTAAATATGTTAATGAAACAATACATTACCATATATTAAGATACTCTCAATGTTAAGTATGTTTCCTTTCCACGTGCTCTTCCGCTTGTTTGTTCATCTAAATACTTGTTTCACTAGCAAGGCCTAAACTATCCTCCATAAATCCTTCCTCTTTCTCCCTCTGTTGGTTTATCTATGTCCTAATTCTTATTGTTGTCCTTGTTGGGTTTATAGTTCCCTATCCCATGCCTGAGGCATGAGAGCCTGACGAACCGGCGGAGGCTGGGGAGCCTGGCAATCTGTCTGAGGCATGAGAGCCTGTAGCGGCTCCCGGATCCACGTCATTACAACCAAAAAATAATAAGAATAATAATAAATAAATAAAAAAAAATTAAACACTCCCTGATGCTTCCCTCATGTGAGGCGTCATTCTGTAACGATGTGCACTGAGAGTCAGGAAGCACGTTTCTCAAATGATTGCCTCACCTGGTTCACCAACTACTTCTCTGATAGAGTTCAGTGTGTCAAATCGGAGGGTCTGCTGTCCGGACCTCTGGCAGTCTCTATGGGGGTGCCACAGGGTTCAATTCTTGGACCGACTCTCTTCTCTGTATACATCAATGATGTCGCTCTTGCTGGTGGTGAGTCTCTGATCCACCTCTACGCAGACGACACCATTCTGTATACTTCTGGCCCTTCTTTGGACACTGTGTTAACAACCCTCCAGGCAAACTTCTATGCCATACAACTCTCCTTCCGTGGCCTCCAATTGCTCTTAAATACAAGTAAAACTAAATGCATGCTCTTCAACAGATCGCTGCCTGCAGCTGCCCGCCTGTCCAACATCACTACTCTGGACGGCTCTGACTTAGAATACGTTGACAACTACAAATACCTAGGTGTCTGGTTAGACTGTACTAGGTGTCTGGTTAGACTGTGGAACTCTCCTTCCAGACCCACATCAAACAAATCTAGAATTGGCTTACTATTTCGCAACAAAGCATCCTTCACTCATGCTGCCAAACATACGCTTGTAAAACTGACCATCCTATCAATCCTCGACTTCGGCGATGTCATTTACAAAATAGCCACCAATACCCTACTCAACAAATTGGATGCAGTCTATCACAGTGCCATCCGTTTTGTCACCAAAGCCCCATATACTACCCACCATTGCGACCTGTACGCTCTCGTTGGCTGGCCCTCGCTTCATACTCGTCGCCAAACCCACTAGCTCCATGTCATCTACAAGACCCTGCTAGGTAAAGTCCCGCCTTATCTCAGCTCGCTGGTCACCATAGCATCACCCACCTGTAGCACGCGCTCCAGCAGGTATATCTCTCTGGTCACCCCCAAAACCAATTCTTTCTTTGGCCGCCTCTCTTTCCAGTTCTCTGCTGCCGATGACTGGAACAAACTACAAAAATCTCTGAAACTCCCTCACTAGCTTAAGGCACCAGCTGTCAGAGCAGCTCACAGATTACTGCACCTGTACATAGCCCACCTATAATTTAGCCCAAACAACTACCTCTTTCCCTACTCTATTTATTTTATTTATTTTGATCCTTTCCTTATTTTTATTTCTACTTTGCACATTCTTCCACTGCAAATCTACCATTCCAGTGTTTTACTTGCTATATTGTATTTACTTTGCCACCATGGCCTTTTTTTTGCCTTTACCTCCCTTATCTCACTTCATTTGCTCACATCATATATAGACTTGTTTCTACTGTATTATTGACTGTATGTTTGTTTTACTCCATGTGTAACTCTGTGTTGTTGTATGTGTCGAACTGCTTTGCTTTATCTTGGCCAGGTCGCAATTGTAAATGAGAACTTGTTCTCAACTTGCCTACCTGGTTAAATAAAGGTGAAATAAAAAATAAATAAAACAGTTCAGGGAGTAAGTGTTTTAATAAAATAAATGATACATAATACAAACCAGAAACCACTAACAGCACACAGACATGAAACTGAAACAATGACGCCTGGGGAAGAAACCAAAGGGAGTGACATATATAGGGAAGGTAATCAGGGAAATCCAGGTGAGTCTGACGACACGCAGGTGCGCGGAACGATGGTGACAGGTGTGCGCCATAATGAGTAGCCTGATGACCTTGAGGCAGGAGAGGGAGCACATGTGACAAAGAACCAAGTCGATCAATCTCTCCAAACTATTTCCACAAAAGAAAAGTATCTTTCAATTCCTCTAGACGTGCAGAACACAGCAATGCACTGAACTGACAAAACTGTCCATAAAAAATGGCAACTTATGGAGGAGCTCTTCTTAAGTGCTGCTGATCGTGGAATTGGTAACTAGGGACAGTGGTATTGCCACAATTTCTTTCCATAAATAATTAAATTATTGGTAGAAAAATAGAAAGTAATAATTTTTCTTATTAAGTTCATGCTAATTTAATCTTCTCCCAATTTATACATTTGTTTTAATTCAATTTTATGACAACCTGCTGTACTGTCAACAAAATGTGACAAATGTCATTTTAGCGACCAACTCTTTTGTTTTTCTATAGCTCCAATATTTTACTAGGCAAATCCAGTTGAGAACAAATTCTTATTTACAATGACGGCCTACCCCAGGCAAACCCAGACAATAGTACGCTGCCCTATGGGACTGCCAATCACGGCCAGATGTGATTCAGCCTGGATTTGAACCAGTGACTGAAGTGACACCTCTTACACTGAGATGCAGTGCCTTAGACTGCTGTGCCACTCGAGATGTTAAGTTAAAAATACATTTAGGATTTCCCATGGTAGATATTCTGATACTGTTAGCAACTTTCACTTAAGGCATATACTACTGAAACCAAGCCATAATAAATGACTTCATCCACAGAATGAATTGACTGAATAACCCAACCACAGACTCTGTGGCTCCACCAAACCTGAGAAAACACTCCTTCAGAAATATACATCCTTTATCACATTTACAAATGTCTGTGCTGGCAAACGAAGTGTTATCTCATTTAATGTCATGTCCGCCCTGAAGGTAGGTGTGTGTGTTTTGGTGTGTTATGTGACAGAGAGAATGTTCACGTGAACACATGAATAGCGTTATGTCGATGACACATGATTTGACAAATGGCACTGACTGGTGAAAATTAAGATGGAACTTGAATTGAATGTCCATTTGTTATTTCTAAATTTCATTTCACAATGCAGGAGGAGCAAAATGGCATTGTCCTCTACCAATTGTGTCATTTTCAGGTTAAGTTTGAATCAAGTTGTAAAGTTGAGACCTGGTCATGACCCCAATCGGTTACATAACCCATGTAGATTTAGGAGAAAAGTCATATATATCTCTGATCATTATACAGAAGGAGTCTCTCATTCTTAATCTCTCTCTCCTGGACTGAGAGTTCATGCTGAGGTTCAAGACTTGGTGTCTACCTCCTCTACCTCCTGCGATTGTCTCCACTGAAGGCATTGTGAAGGCAAATCTATGTCCCTTGTTAAGCCTCCACTATACATTTGTATCTCATATGGTGGTCCTTTGACATTCATTTCTGCCCGTGGTTAAAAGGATACAATGCTAAGGCATTGCTGAATGGGTATGTCATTTATGCAGGCTTGAATGGAGTCCAGAGTGATTTTGTAAGGATAACAGAGCTAATTGTATGTTTTAATTGGCAAGGCATTTATTTAATGTCCATGTACTTAGCTGAGCAGAATAAATTCCAACATGTTCAACCTGTTAGTTCTGTCTCACCCCTTCTGTAATTATTCTGCCACTGTATGCCTACTGATAACATTGTATTTCCTGATTTTTATTTTCTATTTATTTATTTTGTGTTGGGAGAGAGAGAGAGAGAGAGAGAGAGAGAGAGAGAGAGAGAGAGCGAGAGAGAGAGAGTGTAATGAAAATGAATAACACAAGAGTAATTGGCCCACCACTGTGCTGTTTCTCTTATGGGTGCTGAGACAGAATGCTGTGCAGGGAATATTAAAAGCACGGCTGTGCTGTTTCTCTTATGGGTGCTGAGACAGAATGCTGAGCAGGGAATATTAAAAGCACGGCTGTGCTGTTTCTCTTATGGGTGCTGAGACAGAATGCTGTGCAGGGAATATTAAAAGCACGGCTGTGCTGTTTCTCTTATGGGTGCTGATACAGAATGCTGTGCAGGGAATATTAAAAGCACGGCTGTGCTGTTTCTCTTATGGGTGCTGAGACAGAATGCTGTGCAGGGAATATTAAAAGCACGGCTGTGCTGTTTTTCTTATGGGTGCTGAGACAGAATGCTGTGCAGGGAATATTAAAAGCACGGCTGTGCTGTTTCTCTTATGGGTGCTGAGACAGAATGCTGTGCAGGGAATATTAAAAGCACGGCTGTGCTGTTTCTCTTATGGGTGCTGAGACAGAATGCTGTGCAGGGAATATTAAAAGCACTGCTGTGCTGTTTCTCTTATGGGTGCTGAGACAGAATGCTGTGCAGGGAATATTAAAAGCACGGCTGTGCTGTTTCTCTTATGGGTGCTGAGAAAGAATGCTGTGCAGGGAATATTAAAAGCACGGCTGTGCTGTTTCTCTTATGGGTGCTGAGACAGAATGCTGTGCAGGGAATATTAAAAGCACGGCTGTGCTGTTTCTCTTATGGGTGCTGAGACAGAATGCTGTGCAGGGAATATTAAAAGCACTGCTGTGCTGTTTCTCTTATGGGTGCTGAGACAGAATGCTGTGCAGGGAATATTAAAAGCACGGCTGTGCTGTTTCTCTTATGGGTGCTGAGAAAGAATGCTGTGCAGGGAATATTAAAAGCACGGCTGTGCTGTTTCTCTTATGGGTGCTGAGACAGAATGCTGTGCAGGGAATATTAAAAGCACGGCTGTGCTGTTTCTCTTATGGGTGCTGAGACAGAATGCTGTGCAGGGAATATTAAAAGCACGGCAGAATCGTTTTCCCACAAGTTAATGTAGTGTAGCCTAGTGGTTAGAGCATTGGACTAGTAACCAAAAGGTTGCAAGTTCAAATCCCCGAGCTGACAAGGTACAAAATCTGTCGTTCTGCCCCTGAACAGGCAGTTAACCCACTGTTCTTAGGACGTCATTGAAAATAAGAATTTGTTCTTAACTGACTTGCCTAGTAAAATAAAGGTAAAAAAAAATTACAACTAGTCTTGGATGAACTCAAACTGAGCCCAAGTGCCTACAGTAACAATTAGACAAATATTGAAGGACAACAATTGCTTGCCAATCCATCTAGAAATGTTATATCATAGACGAACTGTGTGACTCATTGGAGAAGGCCTTGGCCATGTCTACACAGATTAGTAGCCTTTCTCAAGTCAAAAGGCCACGACAATGTGTGCATCTACTTGTTGAATTTGATTCCAGTTAACCCCCTCTCCCCATTCAGTTTTAGAAAGTCTGTTGATTCAAACACTGTTGTGTTCAAACAAACAATATTAAAAGAAAGGTTGAAATACAGCAACACATATCTATACAGATAAATGCAGGTGGGTAAGTGAGAATCAAAGCCCCAGGAGAAGCCTCTGGTGGTAGTCATCTCAGCAGGCAGTGATTACCCTTTGCTACTGCTAAACTGGAGGCAGCCTCTCACAACTGAACTTTCCTAACATAGCACGTAAAACTTCAGACATTATAAACGGATTACATTTGGGTAAAACTCAATCTCCATTGCTAGGCAAATGCAGTCATCCTCTTCTCCTCCCGCCACTCAGTGGTGGGAAATACAATTTCCTCTTATCAGCTCCAGGTGGATAATTGATAAATTATTCATAGTGGGGTGAAGGCTGTGTGCTAAGAGATTACTGTGTCTAATTGTTCTGTGGGTTACTGTTAAAATGCAGGAAGAAGTTTGAGTTTGCACAGCAGTGGAGGCTTCGGAGGGGAGAATGGCTCATAGTAATGGCTGGAACAGACCAAATGGAATGACATCAAACACATGGAAACCATGTGTTTGAAATTGTTGATACCTTTCCACCTATTCTGCTCCAGTCATTACCATATGCCCATCCTCCCCAATTAAGATGCCGCCAATCTACTGTGGTGCACAAATACCCAGAATGGAACTAACAGGAAACAGAGACATGATGATGTTCATAAAACAAATAAAAGAAAATCTCATAAAACCATTCTCAATCTTCTATCTCAAAGTATGCAATATGGTGACTCATCAAGACCTGAGGGCTGTGGTATTTTGAGATGCCAGGAAATAAAAATGTAATAAGAGGAGGAAAATGTAATACATCACTTCTGTTTTTGCTCTCCTGAGGATCTTGGTAGCAATTTGTAATTTCATTTTCATTCACCTCGTTCATTCCACTGTCAGCATCTAGTCTTGTCACAGACATTGTATCTCCCATGACATTGGCCCACATCATGGTTGCTGTCACATCATGGTCCCTCCTCACTAATTGATGTACTCAATTTCAACCACTCACAATCTCACACAAATACACATGCTCAGTTATACTTGCCGAAGCACTTAATGCCACATCAAGTCATTTAATTAACCACTCAGCAGCTATATTTACTTTCTGCAACAATGATGGTAAACTAAAACTGAAACTACAATGAAAACTAATCATGGAAAAATTATTTATTAAACTGAAATAAAATAATTAACAAAACTATACTGAAAATGTGATCTTTGACTCCCAAACTAAAATAAAATAAAAACGAATGAATTATGTTCAGTTTGAGGTTTTCAAGCTTCTGAATCTGGCAGGTCACATTAAGATTGACATCATAATCTAAAAGGTATACTCAGCGAGATGACGTTGCCACGAGCAGCGCCGCAGATATTGGGTGCGTTTGAGTGGTAAGGCTAAAGCAACTGACTGTGGGCGAAAGTAGTAGTGAAGTCAGGGGAGGTGCATCTGCGACAGCCAAAAGTTACACACTAATGTGGTTTTCCAACAGCAAAGCTCAGATCAACAGGGCAGTGTTGCAATGGTTTGTCAAATGTTTTCTTTATAATGTTGAAATAAGCATGTAACTAAACCCCCGTAACAAACAAAAACTGTAATCATAATTTAATATTATGTGTCCACATTGAACAATCATTAGTGAGATAGACCCTCAAATATCACATTTGTATGTACTGTATATATCCATTTCTATGTATATATTATCATTTCCTAAAATAACTTTTCAGATATTTTCATATCTGATCCATAGTCTTCTGATTAATGAGTTATTTACTTTACCTCACGTTAGTCTCATTCCAAATGTCGTAAATTGTTGGTTATCTGCACGATTTATTACTAACTAAGTAATTCACAGAAATGCATAAACAAACACAGTAAATATGGTTACAAGAAATGATATAAGGGAATGTGCCCTAGTGGGCTAAACCGGCATCGCGGCTTGGTGGACAAAACGGGGAGCTGAGAAGTCACTACAGAGTTGATAATTATAACAATTGAAATGCTAATTCTTTACACATGAACGCTCACTCCTTCGGGAACAATTGCAATCAATATATATATATATTTACGCTCAGTGTGTCGTCTTGATCGCTGGTGAAAAGTTTGTTTCTTTTGTAGAATTGTCCATCTCTCTCCCTCTCTCTCTCGGTTGTGGTTATAGTGGGTAGTTCAGAGTGACATTCCTTCATTCGTTATAGAATGGATGTTTCGGCGGTTGTCGTTCTTCGCGTTCAATGATACCGAATTCCTAGCTGCAAACTAGTAATTAATATCAAAGACTTGTTCTTATTCTGTCGGTATCGATAGTCTAAGACCATACCACGTGGTATGGTTAAAAGATTCAGCTATGGTCTGCATCCTTTGTACTCCCGTGATTGAGAGAAACATGGTCTGGTGATAGTTTGATAGTTTTATTCAGAATTGCAGAAAAGGGGCTGTCCCAGGATGCCTGACGCTAACTGGGCTCAGGGGCGGTCCTCTGATTTAGTTCAAATCCAAAGGGAATTGGATTTTCCTTCATTAAACAGTCCAAAATCATATTACACAATTTTACAAACAGTATCATTACTCACTCATTCATCTTATACAACAATTAGGTGTATAAACCTCATATCTGAGGCCACTATTGTAAAGTGGCTGTTCCACTGATGTCAGAAGGTGAATTCACCAATTTGTAAGTCGCTCTGGATAAGAGCGTCTGCTAAATGTCTTAAATGTAAATGTAAATGTATTACATAAACAGCGTTATGATAATGTGGCCACAATATATAATATTAATATACCCAAAGAGGGCAACGTCATGACAACTGTATACAAATGGGTTTCTGTTTCTTTGGTCACGTTCACATGGGTCAAACAAAAACACCCTAATGATTGGTTGACAATAGAGCACCCTACAATACAGGCGATGGCTGCAGGATGAATTTGGTAAAGGCCAACTGCAAAAACTTGCAGTCGACTGCAGTCAAAACTTCGTGACCTTCGATCACATCATTTTTGAGAGGAGCACAATGCAAGACTTTGCTCTCACACAGTGACACAGAGTATCTGTGCATGTGCACTTCACACTCCCACAACGTAGTAGCTACGGGACCAAAACAGCTGAGAAGTTTAGCCTCGCACTTCAACTCTCCTGGTTGTTTGTGCATCTACATCATCTTGCGGAGTCTACCTTTAAACTTAACCTAACCTATTACCTGACCCATCACCATATGCATTACTGCCCCACAGTGGCAAGAAGTGAATTCTCCAAAAACAATACAACATATACAGTGCATTCAGACAGTATTCAGATCCCTTGACTTTTTCCACATTTTATTACGTTCCAGCCTTATTGTAAAATTGATTAAATAGTATTTTTTCCTCATCAAATCTACAGATAATGCCCTGTAATGACAAAACAAAAACTAGTTTTACAGACAGCGATTACAGTCTCGAGTCTTCTTGGATATAACGCTACAAACTTGGCACACCTGTATTTGGGGAGTTTCTCCCATTGTTCTTTGCAGATCCTCTCAAGATCTGTCAGATTGGATGGGGAGCATCACTTTGGGTTCAAGTCTAGGCTCTGGCTGGGCCACTCAAGGACATTCAGAGACTTGTCCCGAAGCCACTCCTGTGTTGTCTTGGCTGTGTGATTAGGGTTGTTGTCCTGTTGGAAGGTGAACCTTCACCCCAGTCTGAGGTCCTGAGTGCAGGTTTTAATTAAGGTTCTCACTGTAATTTGCTCCGTTCATCTTTCCCTCGATCCTGGCTAGTCTCCCAGACCCTGCCGCTGAAAAACGTCCCCACAGCATGATGCTGCCACCACCATCCTTCACCGTATTGGTTGTGCCAGGTTTCCTCCAGGCGTGACGCTTGGCATTCAGGTAAAATAATTCAATCTTGGTTTCATCAGACCAGAGAATCTTGTTTCTCATCATCTGAGAGTCTTTAGGTGCCTTTTGGCAAACTCCAACTGGGCTGTCATGTGTCTTTTACTTAAGAGTGGCATCCGTCTGGCCACTCTACCATAAAGGCCTGATTGTTGGAGTGCCTCAAAGACGGTTGTCCTCCAGGAAGGTTCTCCCGTCTCCGCATAGGAACTCTGGAGCTCAGTCTGAGTGACCATCAGGTTCTTTGTCATCTCCCTGACCATGACCCTTCTCAACCGATTGCTCAGTTTGGCTGGGCAGCCAGCTGTAGGAAGAGTCTTGGTGGTTCCAAACTTCTTCCATTTAAGAATGATGGAGGCCCCTGTGTTCTTGGGGAGCAATGCTGCAGAAAATGTTTGGTACCCTTCCCCAGATCTGTGCCTTGACACAATCCTGTCTCGGAGCTCTAAGGACAATTCCTATGGCTTGTTTTTTGCGCTGAAATGCACTGTCAGCTTTTTGGACCTTATATAGACGTGTGTGCCTTTCCAAATCATGTCTAATCAATTAAATAAAGGGGTTTGACAACCTTCGAATGCATTGTACTTGGCTCCTAGCCTCCCACGCATAGGCTACTTTCTGTCCCTAACAATAAAACTGAAACTAAAGCTAAGTAATATTTTTAAACCGATATATAAATGTTATAACATTGAAGTAAATAAAAATGAGTCAAGTTTATCTGAAAACTAACAAAGTAAACTGAATTTCAAATAAAAAACAAATATATAAACACAAGACTATAATAACCATGGTCTGCAACACACATCAACATAAAACAAAAAACTTCAATCAACCATCATTCCATGCAGCCAGCTTAGTACTGAACCAGCCTTACGGTACACCCACACACTATGCAGGACAGCAAAATGACGGCATCCAGTAGCTTAGCTGTGAAATCGATTGTACCCCTCTTCTAACACTCACCACAGACTAAAACTAATTCCATCAGAAAAACAAGAATATTATAAAGGGAGTAAATTATATGAACTAGCAAGACACAAACACACATAAATCCATCAACTGAATGGCATTGTTTTTTTCTTTCTTTTAACTACAATAGCCAGGTTAGTGTTTCAAAGAAATTGTGTCGATTCTAATTGAATTCTGCACCTCATTAGAGTGGACTAGCAGATTAGTAGCCACTCATATGGCTCCTTGCGTCTCTACATGTGAGCTGACTGCTAATGTTATTGAATTGAAGCATCTACTGTACTATAGCATCAGGCAAAGCTAGGAGCCTGGTACTGAACCCCTGAATCCTGGACTGTTTGTATTAATATTTTTGCATCGTTTGGAAAGGTTTGTAAGCAAGCATTTCATTGTATAGTCTAAGCCAGTTGTATTTGCTGCATGTGATAAATAACATTTGATTTGATTTAGTTTAGTTTGCTATTATCAGAGATGGTTAATAACCATATAGTAATACAACCAAATATAACTATTTATGCTATTATATTTGATTTGTCTCCTAATCAATCAAAATATCCAGGTCTGATTTTAATTAGCATAAGGGGCCATGATTACTTATCATACATTTAATTATCCAACTGTAAGTCATTTTCTGTGTTGTACGTTTTTGTAGGTGCAAAAATGATGTATTTCCATTTCTCAGGCAGGTAAGTTAAGGTGTCTGTATAGTATTTCAAACCAATTAATTGGTTTGGAGATCACCAATGCATGTAGAGGTTTTCATAACAGCTACCATTTTAACAAGCTGATAGTGAGTGAATACTTATTTTGTTGTATTCATATAACATACTACATATTAGAGTTAGGAAAAAAACATGTAGGGCTAGTCACCCAAGTTATTACAAAAGTCATTCAGTTTTGTTTGCCATATTGCTTATTATACCACTAATTGTATAAAGAGGAGTCAGGGGTAGCATGCCTACCAGTCTATTTACTCTGCCCTTACCAATATGGCCGCTCGAGACGGTCTGTGAACCGTAGAAGACTGTATGTTGGGTGACCAATTCTTGCGCGCGCAGCCACAAATACGGGAAAACAAGGAAGCAGACAGAGGGCTTGGTGAAGTTCTGTAGATAGAAAACAAGTGAGCAAAACACTGTAGCTATTTGAAAAGTCTATCACTACCGCGAAATGAGCATTTATTGGGGAAAATAGTATTACGTTGATGTCACTTATTATTTTGCGTCCAGCAGTAATACAGGTGAGAGGTAATGTTTATTTAGCTAGCAAACTATGCCAGCTCATCAGGGGTGTATACCGCCGATTCGGTTATAAAACGTTTATTAAACGGAAGCAAACGAAACGGGGAGGGGCCTACCTGAATTTTGTCGAATAGAAACAACCGTTTTTGCTCTGCTTGCTTCTTTTTGGTTATTAATTGATAAACGGTTTCCGTGATGAACACACCCCCCTTTGAATGTAGCTAGATAACGTAACTGTCAATAACACGGCCCAGTTTCCCAAAAACATTTTAATGGCTAAATTAATCGAAAGCATCTTAGTAGTAGCATCGTTAAATCTCCGAGTTGTTTCACAAAACCATCGTTACTAACGTTGTACTACAAAATGCTCGTATTCTAGCGCCCGTCTCAGGCCATTCGTAGAACAGCTAAATGCGTTAGATGTTATGTTTCACTATATTGGGTTACATCCGTGGTGAGAATTTACAGATTTACAACAGCGTACACCTGTGTCCGACCCCATGGCCGCGACATATGTTCTCTTTCATTTTCTCGGCGGACGTCCGTATGTTTTGAGGTAGAAACTTTCAGAATTTCGCTTGGTAAGTCACTGATCAGTGTAATATCTAGCGTGGAAGTATACTCACTGGCTGTTTGCAGCTGGCCACATGGCCAGCCCCTCATGAGTGCTCGGTTGATCTGTATCTTCCGCCGGTGGTTTGTCGTGCTTGTGTTTCTTTAGTGTTTCACTACGACTCCGTGTGCATTAATATATTGGTGGAACTTGCTGCCACAAACTTGAATTTACCTTACACAACTTGCAGACTGGCTTGTTCTATGTTTGTGGTGTGAATTGATGTAATGCTGCGCGGGTTCTCTGCTAATTATCCTGCAGGGTCTTTACTTGTTCTTTCCCTTGCAGTGTGTGATTGTCGTGGTGGGATTTCCACTACATTGAGACATTAACTTTGGAGTTCCTTAACGGGTTTCCTAACGGGTGTAACTCCATATGGTGCTGTTTTTACTGCTTGGATATTAAACCGGCTAGGTAGTATTGCAGTTGGCATAAAACTAATAAATCAAATCCATTACCTGTTTTGCTGTTTTTTTTTGTCTGCCTGTTTCTCCCTGTGTTTGCAGAGGTACTGGATAATTTATCATTCCTCCAAGCGGGTCACGACATAGCTCTCCCAGGGTGTCGGACCCCTGCTTTGTTGTTTTGGCTGAGTTTATGGCTTCCCTTTGATGGTGCCATCCCCTCTGGGGATCCGCATACCTCGTGTATGCACTGCCTGGGTATGAGCCACGCGGAGAGAGCAGTGGAGCTCCCTACTGGATGCCTGTTTTGTGTGGTGCCTGCACCTGACACAATTGGAGGCCATGCGTGAGTGAGTGAGTGAGTGAGTGAGTGAGTGAGTGAGTGAGTGAGGTGAGTGAGTGGGTCGGCCGGGCTCAGGCTGGGGACGAGCTCCATCCAATAAGAGTGGTGCTGCAGCGAACTGTTAGTCCCTCTACTGGGCCCAGTACCCCTCCCAGGAAGCATGGCCGGAGCCACTGCAGGTAGAGCCCATCTGTTGCCAGTTCTGGACGGGGGCATGAATCAGCTGGGACCACCTTGAATGGAGGGTACATGCCCTGCGTCAGGAGGTTGATAGCTTCAATGGCGATGACAACTGTTCCCTGTTGACCAGTAATAGGCTGTTCCTGGGGGCCGGTGCTGGCACTGTTCACCATGAGCGGGGCTACCAGGCTGACAGGCCATTAGAAGCCGGAAACGGGGCTTCATCGCCCCCAGCGGCTCGAGGCTATGAGGAGCCTACTCACTTGGGTAACCACTGCACTGGACATCAACTGGTGGATGGCGATGACTCCCATCTGTCCCTATCTCTGCTGAGTTCTGCAAGGCCTTGCAGGGGAGCTGGGCCTCTGCCAGGGCGGGACCCCCCCAGAGTCTTTGATGCGGACTTGAAAGCCACATATGGGTCCCTCTACTCCCTTGGCCGCCTTACCAACTGATACTGCAGGCCTACCTGGAGATCCTGTTTTCCCGGCTGCAGGAGGGCACATAGGAGCTCCTCCAGGACATGATCGAGGTGTCTTGCCTGCTTTCCCTGCTCCAGAGGGATGTGGCCCGCGCCAACGGACGGGCAACGGTGCAGGTGGTTCCCTCCCGGCACCATCTCTGGCTGGCCCAATCGCGACTGCCAGCTCTCCAGAGCACATTTGCCACTCACCCCATCACCCCAGGGCTGATGACATTCTAGAGCAGACTGATAAGGTTCATAGGGACCGGCAGACCCTGAGATGATTCATGCCGCCGCCCTGGGTCCAAGGCAGACGGACCGTCGCCACCCACCTGCACCCGAACAACGGTGGGGTCCCTCTCCTGCCAAGTCGCCTCGTGCTAAGGGACGAAAGCGGGGGGGGGGGGGGCGTGCGGCGAAACAACAGCCCGTTTTTCCCACACGGGTCTTCCCCTGGTTTTTGCAGATGTACTGTACTGGGTACAGTACATATTTGTATTTATCCCTTACTGGGTTCCTATTCCTCCAAGCGGGTCACGACATAAGCTCTCCCAGGGCGCCAGACCCCTGCTTCATGGCCTTGTTGGTTTGGCTGAGCTTAAGGCTTCCCTTTGTGACAGGTGTGATGGTGTTAACCGTCACTGCCATAGGGACATGCCTGGGAGACGCAGGCGCTCAGGGCGCCAGAGGAGAGGCGGGACCCCTGACACACCCTTCCTCGGCTGCTTCTCTCGGTCTCAAAGGGCAAAGTGGGATGAGGGTGTGGAGTCCCCCTGGGGACTCGAGGGGTACCAATTCCGGTGCCGGCCCCCGTCCTTCAGGGGTCTTCGTGTCACCACGGTAGCCGACCCCCTGAAAACCCTGCGGCTGGAGATCTCCTCACTCCTGGACAAGTGAGAACAACAGACCAGCTCTTTGTCTGCTATGGTGAGAGAGTCCTGGGGGCTGGACTATCAAAGCAGAGGCTCTCACTGGCTCGTGGACACGATTACAACAGTGTACTGCCTGGCTGGCATGCCAGTCCTGGGATCTGTGGTGGCACATTCAACACGAGGTGTGGCTACGTCCTTGGCTCTACTGAGAGGAGTGCCCCTGGCTGAGATCTGTGTTGTGGCCAGCTGGGCTTCCTCTTGCACCTTTGCTAGGTACTATTGGGTTGATTCAGCGGTACTAGTTGGTTGGTTCAGCAGTCCTGGGCATCGCCTCCCTTTCGGGGGACTGTCCCCCCCCCCCCCCACACACACACACATTGACAGCCTCTGCGGCTCGGTCCCACTCTGGGACTTTGCCGCTGGCTGGCCAGGTCCCTCTAGCGCCGACTAATCTGGTACGGGTATACCAATATATATTGGAGTGATCCAATATAGTGAAACATAACGAAGGTTACTTATGTAGCCATGTGAGCTATGTGAGCTATATGGATCACTCCAATCCTCTACAGTGCTACGGTGCCTCAAAAATGATGTAGAGAACGTGTGTCGCGGCCATGGGGTCTACGTATAGGGGTGGACCCCAGCTGTGACACCGGTGTACACGGGAGTAAATATCAATATATTGGAGTGATCCATACAGCTCACACAACTGTGGTTACATGAGTAACCTTCAATTTTTGTCTACCGCGTCCCTTAATACACAGAAGATCTCCACTAAACATAAAATCACATGGTTTCTCTGCCTTTCTGTGACCACCGATAACTTCAGAACGAAGTTGACTACAAATATAAAGCTGACAATGTCTTTTGCAATTGATACAAACGAAGACGTACAAAAAGATGATTCAAATGAAAACTGATGACTGCGTTAAAATATAAATACATTAGACTATAGGCATATTTCAATCATATTGCAATGTATTTAATGTTGACTCTATTGCTTTTATATTTAGCTACTTACTGTCTGTAATTTGTCTCAATATATTCATGATGTGTAGCCTAATGTGCACAATTTGGCAAATCATAATTTAGTACATTATTATAATGTAAGAATTAGAATAGCCTCTTCAATATGTGCAGGCATAGGTGATAACTTTCATTGTGGAATAATTATAATGTTAGTGTAAGATTTAAATGGGGAAAGCTGATCCGAGAGCAGCGTTACATTTCTTTCAACTCTATCAGTATCGACACATGTCTCAACGACTCACTTATAGCGAACGTTCTCTTTGCTTGGTGTTTTGGGAAACGTTGGGTGTTACATCTTCGGACTTTCTAGGAATGATGCGTCTTTAAAACACTCGTAAGCAAGTTCCATCGCTATCGGGAAAAAAGGGCCTCGGTTGTAATCATTACGTCTTGCAACGGAAACCGTTTACCGTTTTAATTACCAAACTGAAGCAAGCAGTAAATGCTTAGCACAACCTTTAAAAAAATGTTATTTACTCGTCATCACATACGCTGCTGCTACTGTTATTTTATTCCTAGTTATGTACATATACTGTATACCTCAATTACCTATGGTACCCATATATAGAAAGTTATCGTTACTCGTGCATTTATTATTACGTGTTTTACTTTCATATTAGTTCTCTATTTTATTTCTCTCTGCATTGTTGGGAAGAGCACGTAATTAAGTATTTCACTGTTCGCCCACACCAGTTTTTTATGAAGCAGGTGACAAATACATTTGATTTGAAATGGGGATGGACCTACTTGAATTTGTCCAATAAACTCGTTTTTCATTGCAAAACGTTTTCTGTTTGGAGTAATAAACCATTTCTGATGCAAAACGTTTTGCAACAGTCGGCATAATGAATACACCTCTGTTGTGCAGTGCCTAGCCTCCAAGTTGTGTGCCTGTAGCGGCTAGTTAGTTACTCTGTCTGTACAGTACTTAGCTAGCTATAGCTACTTATGTAAGTTATAACTAGCTATGCATATATCGCTTTCTGGACACTAAGTTATATGGTCTATATGAGTTTCCATGTTATTTGAATGCCATTCAAGTTGTCGCCTTCTCCATCCTGACACAGCTCACGTCTTGTAATGATGCCTGCACGCAGCACTGTTGCTGGTGGTGGGGTATCCAGTAACAAAGTTAAGTACTCAAGACTAGCTGGCGATGAGGATGGCTACATTGACTTGCAGGTGAGACACAGACAACTGGATGTTGCATTACATGCATATCTCTCTAACCTCCCAACCAGCTATAGTTGAGCCTTTTTGGAGTCATCTCTGTCATATCACATATCATTGTAACCTGTGGTTGTCTTGGTTATTATGAATCCTATATTTTGACCTTTTATACCAAACAGTTCAAGAAAAGCCCTCCCAAAGTTCCCTACAAGGCTATTGCTCTGGCTACGTTCCTCTTCCTGATTGGCTCCTTACTGATTGTAATCGGTGCGCTTCTCCTTGCAGGATCCATAGAAGTTTCGGTGAGTAGCTCACAGACATACATACACTACATAGCCAAAAGTACGAGGGCACCTGCTCTTCAAACATCTCATTACAAAATCATGGCCATTAATATGGAGTTGGTCCCCCCTTTGTTCTTCAGGTAAGGCTTTCCATTAGATGTTGGAACATTGCTGCGGGGACTTGCTTCCATTCAGCCACGGGCATTAGTGAGGTCGGGCACTGATGTTGGGCGATTGGCCCTGGCTCTCAGTCGGTGTTCCAATTCATCCCAAAGGTGTTCGATGGGGTTTAGGTCGGGCTCTTTGCAGACCAATCAAGTTCGTCCACACCAATATCGACAAACTGTTTCTGTATGGACCTTGCTTTGTCATGCTGAAACAGGAAAGGGTATGGCTGAATTAGCCGAATCCAGTCATTTGAAGTGGTGTCCACATACTTTTGGCCATGTAGTGTATATGACGTCATTGCAGTAGCTTGACTACATATAACAACGGTACCCTTTTGGCGGGCTGATATCCTGGCTTGAAAGAAACAATCAGCAGCAACATCACCTACAGTACTACAGTATTATGTGATGACTTTGAAATTGTCCGGCTCCTCTATAGAAACAAAGTAATCTATCGCTGGCCCAGATTCACACACTGAGGCAAAAAAAGGTTGATCAAAGTGGAATGAAGGCAGGATCTTCATTGAATAGCAATGAAGAGTGGGAATTCATTTCCTGATTCCACTTTGTTCAAGTTTATTTGCTGCTAGTCTGTGAATCTGTGAGCGACAGTATGCTATTTGAGATTGCGCAGATTGAAAATATGCCAGCCTGAATGGCATGATGCTCTGTTCCAAGTTGTCAAATGAGGATTTGTAAGGTCATGGAAATTAATTTCATAATTGTTCATGTAATTCATGAAAACGCACTTAAATATGATCAATCAATAAAAAAATCGACATATCAGCCATTACATTTTTTAATTGAGCCTTTATTTAACTGGGCAAGTCAGTTAAGAACATCTTATTTACAATGACGGCCTACCCCATCCAAACCCTCCCCTAACCGAGACGACGCTGGGCCAATTGTGCGCTGCCCTATGGGACTCCTGATCACGGCTGGTTGTGATACATCCCGGTATCGAACCAGGGTCTGTAGTGATGCCTCTAGTACTGCAATGCAGTGCCTTAGACCGCTGCGCCACTCGGGAGCCCTTATTGGAATGACCCTTCAGTGCCTGTCTGTGGTGCTGCGTGTGTGCCAGTGGGCTATTGCCCGTGGAGACAGAGCGCGACATTTCAGCAGCAAGTATAAAATGACAACCAGACTAACTAGATCACCAATTCAAAACATAACTTGTAGCAGTTAGCTATAGTTAACTAATAATTCATTTCATTGTTGCCTTTCCACCAGCACTGTAGAGCCTAAATAAAAGCTGGGATTCCCCTCTATTACACAGTAGCCATGTAATTATGACAACGTAAAACATATTCTAAGAATAGTTTAATTGACAAATAACTTGCTGTGCATAAACATGTATAGTTAGATACATTGTTTTGAAGTAGCATACCTTATCCATTTGATCCCTGATTTGTTGAATGAAGTATTTGTTTGTAATGTTGAAAAAGCCAAGCCTGCACACCCAGGAGCTCTCCAGATGGAGGGTTGACCACATGCTGACAATGTGTGACTAACAGTGCAGATCTATGTGGGGTGCTAAGTGGCAGGAGGTGGTAGGTCTACATGGGATCACACAGCAGCTTTCCATTCAAAATGCTTACTTTTTCATGTAGGATATAGTCATGAAAAATGTGTATGAACCATTAACAGTGAATAATCAGAGGTCTCTATAGCATAATGTCATTTGTGAATTTTGGTGGACATAGTCTAATGGACCGACTTGGAAAAAGACAGCCCCTGCACTTATTCCATCCCAAGTCATGCACCGTACAATGCTATAATGTAATTGTAAATGACAATGGCAGGTTATTCATTGCTTTCCTCTTCAGGAACACATTTACATCATTGCATGCCATGAAACATGTAGTACTGTATGTGGTCTTCAGTGTCCATTTCTAGCACACTCCCTCTAGTGTGACATCACTTGGAGAATAAATGCTATGTGTGTTGACTGGCCATGTTTGGGTCAGTATGCCTACGTAGTACTTCCTCTTACAGCCCTGTCTTGTCAGGGTTGTGGTGTTGTATGATGCATATGTGCCAAATTGTAATTTGATGGATAGAGTGCCTGTATCTGTGTGTGCGCGCCTCTCTGTGACAGATACTGAAACACAGGCTAATGTGTTAATCAGGCACCGATTGCGATACATAGACTAAATAGGCAATTATTTTTCAGCACCCGGACCGTACAGTTCCAGTCCTCATCATTGGGATCCTTGTGTTCCTTCCTGGATTCTACCATTTACGAATCGCCTACTACGCCTCCAAGGGTTACCGCGGATACTCCTATGACGACATTCCAGACTTTGACGACTGAGCCACCCTTTTTGCCCCTGTTAGCTGCATGAGACTGTTTCATTTACCTCGAGTATCTCCCAGACTGAGAAACAGCATCACCAAGTGGCTTAACTTTACTCTTTGTTTTATTGCATATCACACGTGTGCAATGCGACTGTGGCTTTGGCTTTAAACTTAACAGTATTTATTACTGATATAGTATTTAAGATATGCAAGGCCTGTTATATATTTGTCATGACTATCTGTTTGTAATGCTCTCTAAAGATGTGTGATTGGTTGTAAAAGAGACTATCCAGTTTACGTTACAGATTTATGATAATAATAAACTATCCAATGGCATGGCTTTGTACAAATACGTTATTTTTTTGTTTCTTTCTTTTTTTCTATTAAAATAGGAACAATTATACTTCCATTTCTTGATCAACATGCTACTTGTTACTTCTCTGCAGGATACATAGAGACCTCATTTGTTCTTGTTTGAATGTCCTTTTGTTTTCAAGATTTTAAGCTGCAAGTAGCTTGTAAGCGTATACACTGAGTGTACATAACATTATAAACACCTGAACTTTTCATGACAGACTGACCAGGTGAAAGCTACGATCCATTTACTGATGTCACGTGTTAAATCCACTTCAATCAGTGTAGATGAAGGGAGGAGACAGGTTAAAGAACGACTTAAGCCTTGAGACAATTGAGGCATGGATTGTGTTTGTGCCATTCAGAGGGTGAATGGGTAAGACAAAATATTTATGGGCCTTTGAGTGGGGTGTAGGTGCCAGGGTAACTGGTTTGTGTCAAGAACTGCAACGCTTCTGGGTTTTTCACTCAACAATTTCCCGTGTCCACCACCCAAATGAAATCCAGCCAACTTGACGCAACTCAATATTAGGAATGTGTTTTGTACAGTCAGTGTAGGTCTTTGCTATGAGCATTGCAATAACAAGGTTTTACTGATACTATAATTTGTCGAAGTGCCCCCTCTTGTGGTCTCAATTGAAACATGTTTTTTTTAATGACCTGCCCCTGTTCTGGAATAATAGCTTGAATAAATATTCCCATATCATCTATTGAAATATTTTTGGGCCAAGTCTTTGTAATGGAATGGGAAACTATTATTTACAGTCATCGGTAATGGACTATAATGCATTTGCACCAGGCTTCATTACTGTCAGACAAATTGGAATAGCCTGCAGTTGTTTTTCCAATGGAAATATACTTTTCATAAAAAAGCATACATTTTGTGTGGATATTATTAAATTCTTCTTCTAGTGTAGCCTAGTTTACATTTTCTTTCAGTCTAGTTTCACAAATCTTTAATTGTTTATATGATCAGTTAGTTTTAGTCCATGCAGGAAAGCAACAGGCAGTATCACAACCTGTGGTGATTGGGAAACGCATAGGACAGCGCACAATGTGCACAGCGTCGTCGGGGTTGGCCGTCATTGTAAATAAGAATGTGTTCTTGACTGACTTGCCTAGTTAAATAAAATGTTTAAAAACATTCAGTTCAAAGAAGGCCTACAAAATACAATTTTATACCACACACAAACGTGCTAAAAAGGTAACTAGACTGGAAAGTTAAAAGCACAATTGGTTCAAACCTTTTTCAAAAATTGTACGTGCGTGCGAGCGCTTGCCTGCGTGTTGTGAGGGAGAGCGGGAGGGGGAGGTGATTGGTCAAACAAGCGGCTCAATGAAGAGGGAAGAGGTGAGAGAGTAGAAACCTTCGCTACGGAGCATCAAAGGTGCAGGGAAAGTTAGTCTCTGCTTTTTAGGGTACTTTCTAACATTGGGAGTATCGTGAATCTTCGTATACATGTTGGATATTACTGAAGAAATATGATGGATATACAACGCGTCTAGCAATTGTATTTGAGAATTCAGCGCAGAATGCGCCATCATTGATTTGCTTTAAATTGCATATACTATTCGATATTTCAGTAAGGATCAGCAAATCTGTTGAAACTTGAAACAACATATTTGCCACCTGCGAATAACACGGTGAAACACCTGTAACTTTTGCACTGAGGACTAGAGGAATTACTGAAAGGATACTTCAGACTGACGCACTAAATGGAAATACAACCTGCCTTTATTTGCATTAGTGTAAAACAGGTAAATTGTATTTTGCAAACTCAATTTGTTCCCCGACAACTTCAAGATACATTTTTTTTATCTCTTCTGTATGGCATTTTAAATATTTATTACTAGAACCTTCTAGGATTTAACTTGTTCAAGGACTCAAATGTGAGTCTTGACCTATCTCAAACGTTCTTTTACAAGCCAGATCTTTTTGAGCGTCTTTATTTTAGACTAACCTCGACACTTGTACCTGCTCTGATGTCGCAGACATGACAAACAGGGAACTGGGATACTTGTTTAAGAGACCACTGGGTTCATTGTACTCTGAGCCAGTGTTTGCAGTTGACTACCATGCCAGCCTCATATTTATTATTTATGCTCAGGTTTAAAGTCCTCCTGAATCACTGGAGTCACGTGGTGTGAGGTGACTTTACTCTTGCCTTAGTAATTTAGGACACACAAGAAAAGTAATTGTATAATAGGCTATTGTAAAACATGTGCTAACATTGCTGTGAATATGGGTTGTGGGGGCTATGTTAGTTTACTGTAGATTTAAACCACATACTCCAATCATATACCATTTTATGCTTTTAAATTGAGATTGATATCACTATTGAGTGAAAAGGGGGGGGGGGGGGGAATAGCCGATAAGTGTGAACTGCATCGGTCATGATGTGATTCCAGCCCACTGGCAAGAGATCTACTGGTAACTCTCCTCCAAACAGATATGTGAGAATGTAATAATTTCCCTGATGATTTCTAGGTGCAGGGAAAACCGTCTCTTTTATTATGCTATTACTCAGACGATGCCCTTATACCTTGAGGCTTAAGAGAATGAGAAGCCTAATTTGTTCTGAATAGAGCACAATATCTCACCTGTGGGGTTCTGAGTGCTTTGTTATGACTATGAACAACCAGTCCTCATTACCTCAGTCCTCAAACCACGGCTGGCAGGATCAACCTGCATTAACAGGTGTGTAATACACCTGCTTATCCAGTCACCTCTGTGTGATCATCAAAGACACCTTTCAAATCTATTATTTTGCTTGTAGAACATTTCTACATCTCTGCAACAAACACACACACATTCACAGAGCTTCTAAAAAAATACTTTCAATCACGGCATCACTCAGAGGTGTGGGATCTTTGTGGCCTCTCTTAATATTGCGGCCAATGTCTCACCCCCAAAACCCACATTTGATGGGCCTAACCCGTCTCTTCCATTTCACATGAATAGAATAAGAGTGAGAATCTCTCTCGCACTCATAGTGCCAAAGGATGAGTTGGAATCCTTCCCTCTTAAATGTACATCTGGCTAAAGCCTCTATTTTAACAGCATCCAGAGCTTCCTCTCTAGCCAGTCCAGGCCGGGTTATAGAGCTAGGTGAGTGGGTAAGTATTCTCTCGTGGCTACAAATCAATCGCTGCCCATTTCCCTGATTAAATGTAGTAATACACGTTGTATTTCACCAGTAACATTCTCACTGCCCTTCCTGCTTTCCTATATGCTGATAAATCAAAGATAGGCATTTCCCGTTGACGAGGGCTGTTGTTTTTGCTCTACAAACATTGCAGGAGCGTTGTGTTAACGTCATCAGTGTGTTTGTAAGGCAGGAAGTGTACTGAGGGAATTGCCCAGGCCTAGGTTGCCACGGTTAAAGAAGCTTCACAACTCTGTCTCTCGCTCTGTCTCATTCTCTTAGTTATGGTTCAATAATGAGTAAACACCTTTATTGATTAGGCCTAACACTTAACCAAACGAATAAACAACACCCTTTGCCCAATGTTTTCAGACCTTTCACTAGTCTACAACTACGTACAATCTCCTCTCTCTCTGTCTCTGTCTCTGTCTCTCTCTCTCTCTCGACTATCCCAGTATTGACTATTGCTCTGTCCGTCTCTCTGTCTCTCTCTCTCGACTATCCCAGTATTGACTATTGCTCTCTCTCTGTCTCTCTCTCTCTCTCGACTATCCCAGTATTGACTATTGCTCTGTCCGTCTCTCTGTCTCTCTCTCTCGACTATCCCAGTATTGACTATTGCTCTCTCTCTGTCTCTCTCTCTCTCTCGACTATCCCAGTATTGACTATTGCTCTCTCTCCGTCTCTCTCTCTCTCGACTATCCCAGTATTGACTATTGCTCTCTCTCTGTCTCTCTCTCTCTCGACTATCCCAGTATTGACTATTGCTCTCTCTCTGTCTCACTCTCTCTCGACTATCCCAGTATTGACTATTGCTCTGTCTCCGTCTCTCTCTCTCGACTATCCCAGTATTGACTATTGCTCTGGCTCTGTTTTTCCTCACCTTCTTTTATTGCTTTATTGCAGTGCTGTTCCTTTGAAGAGAGAAGCAATCTTTGCTTGCTTTAACAAATCATGGTCGTAAAACTGTACATTCACTATGTATGGCTATTGCACCACCCAAATCACCTCCATTGTCACAGTCCGATTGTACACTCAGGGCTTACTTTGCATTTAGATTCAGATTAGGACATCTTAGAATGAGACAGACCTACAGCACAGATGGATTATGTCATCGGTCTCTTTATGAATGCTTAGTTGTCTCTTCTGTGTGGCTGGCCTCCAGAACAGATTATTCTATCTACCTGACCTCCATGCTGGAGCGAGACGGGCATTTAAAAAGCACTGGGAGTAGGGTTTCTTGGAGTAGGGTCTCTTGGGTATTAGTCCTTGTTCATTGTGAGCCAAATGCTAGGACAGTAGGTTTGCTGCTTATCCACAGAAACACAGTCAGCCCTGTGTGTACACACCAAGCCCTTCTTCCTAACCAGTCAAACCTTTCATCCTCTCTCTGTTTGGGAGAAAAAGAAGAGGCAGCTTGCTTAGTAATGCAATTGAAATAGAGTGACAACAGACGAACACACTCAAAATGGTTATTACTGTAGTACTAGAGACTTCCTCATGATACTCAATTTACAAGACAATCTTATTTAATTGCGTTTGTCATCTGGACTTTGTGCAAGAGTCCTATAAAGTTTTATGGTGAGTGTCAATTTATACGTAGCCTATATGACCTATTTGAAATTGTGTTAACAGGGTGAGTCTTGCTGTCCGTATTCAGTTGGTCAGTCAGGGATCGGTCACTGTTGACCTTTTGCTCTCCCTCTAATACCGACAGTGAAGACCCATAGAAAATGGGTTTCTATACATACTCAACTGTACTTATGCACTATTTACTATTGATACTTTTTACATTTCAATGCATTCAATATTTTTTATTGAAGTCAAAATGCATTTTGAATTGCTATGAAATCCTCTTGAGCTTGATTGCAGCTCTCTTTGGTGGACGTGTTGGTTTGTGGGCGTATGCGTAGGATGACACGTGTCCGTGGGATTTGGTGAGTGCCGCTGCTCCCTCTAAGAATAGCCTTTGCTCTTGCGGTCTGCAGTGGTTGTAATTAACTTAGCGTAATACGCTGGCATTAGTGGTGTATGGTAAAGTGTGCTGGGGATGCAGTGTTGAGTAGAGTATTAGCCCGTTAAATCGCTCCCTCACACGAGCACGCCACACACGTCTTATGTGGTCAAGGACTCCAGCAAAGCAATCCATGTATCTCTAGCTTTATGGAGGCATATTGTAGGGCAGGGGTAGGCATCTAGATACAGCTGTGGGCCAATTTTTGTTCAGAGTGTATGGTCGTTGGGGCAGAACGCAATTTTAATCATTTATACACTGCAAATTGACCACAACTAAGCCCAAAAATAGATTGTATTTGAAAATAACAATAACTTCATACCTTGATCACATTGAGACACGATCATAGATGCCTCTTTCTTTATTAGAGGGGATACTTGGGAACAAATTAAACAATTTCTTTGCAGAATTCCAGGTGATTTGACCAAAAACTGGGGGGCCCTCAAAAAATGGTTTGCTGTCCGGTTTTGGCCCACAGGCCGCCTGTTGCCGACCCTTGCTGTAGGGTTACTGTATAGATTATAATAGTAGAGGCTCTGACTTCCCCCCTGACTGGAATCCTTCAATATGGATTCATGGTGGATCATAAAAACAAGCACAGTATCGTCTTTGACCTGCTTGAAGTAGCCTACTGCCAGCTTTATGCCACCAATGACTGATGCACCACATGCAGTACAGTGCCACTGGCTGCTGTATGTCTGAGGCAGCCTAGATTATTTCTGTCCTTGACTGCTGACAGACAACAAGTTCACTAAGCTCTCTGAGAAAACCACACTGATTCTTACTGGAGCTGGTCAGGTGCTCTGCAAAACGGACTCTGTAGATTTATGTGACATTTAATGAGCATTGAAGTTATGAGAACCATGTAGGGCTGGGAGGGTTTTGGCAGGGTTGTCTGTTGGATATCCGTTTGTGAAATGATATGGGGTGAATTCCAATCTTGAGAAAGGTACTTGAAGAAATCTAAACACATCTTCCATATGTCTATAAGCTAGACACAACTGTCAGTTCTCTCTTGCCCGCTAGTTTGGAGATAGGTGACAGGTGTCTGTTTTGTTTGCAAGATGCAATGTGTGACAAGTGTGTATTTTTGTCAACAGATCAAGTATGCTGGAGGCTGTTTGACTGGCAGCTATGGGACCAAAAAGAGACTATTTTCTGGACGTTACCATGGTGACGGCACTGTGCCTTCTGTGTGAGTAGAGTACTTAATGCTTTCCCTCTGTAATGAACTCTGTCATTCGCTCTCTCCACAGCCACATCCATACCTGTCCCTACATTCAGCCATTTCCCTCAGCAGGATTATAATGCGTATAATGTATTTTTTGTTGTTGACCCTCATAGGGGTCACTCACGGTCAGAAGCCAGAGGTGCGTGCCAAGGTAGGGGGTGTGGTGGAGATGGCGTGTAGACTGCCACTCCCTTACGCGGGTGCGTCTGTGCCCCTGCATGTGGTGGAATGGGTGCGCCAGGGATTCGATATCCCAGTCCTGATGAAGTTTGGAGTGTATGCTCCTCGGGTGCATCCCAACTACGAGGGTAAGTCCATATTCAGCCCATCAGAAGCTCAACTGGGATCTAATCTTACAGTGAGAGTGTTTCATTTCAGCCCCCTGTCAGGTCCGTCTCAACACTTTTGTATCATCTTTTGCCCAAGGCTGAGGTTTCCAGACCCCAAACAGTTTTTTCCAGAGGCCTTGTCCATTAACACTGTCAAGCCCCCTTTCCTACAGTAAAAGTCCACCCAGAGTTCATCCTACCTATATCCTTCCTTAACAGCTATCTTCACTCAAAAAACAACAGTAACTCATCCCTTTGTCAGCTTCAGTCCTCCTAACTGCACCGCACCCCAATGGTCTGTGTGAGCTGGGGGCTTTGTGTTCGTTGGTCCTCTCAGATTGCATCATGGTCTATTGTCCCCATTCCGCCCAGGGTCAGAGAACAAAAGGCAGTCTATGGGGGAAAGAGATCTTCAATAGAGCAGAAATACCTTTTGTGACGGCTTCTGTCCTTTAAAGTCTCAGACAAAGGGATTGACGTGGACAGAGGGAGAGCATGTCTGTGTGTTTTAGGACGAACCTCACTAGAGGAAGATCTGTCTTCCAACGGGCCGGTGGAAGTGAGATTAGACCTGTCTCTGATCATTGGAATTTGTGCACGGGTGCAGTGCATTCATATGTGTGTATTGGCTAGGGCTCAGGAATCACACTATACACCTGTTCAGCCAATTCAGCCAATTCGTATTAGAATGTTAGAGAGCCAGATGACACACCCATGCCAACCAGACAGGGAAATACGATAACCATACATACCTCATTGACACTGCTGTAGAGCAGACTTGCTATAAAGCCATTCAGAGTAATATGACTTGGTGATGAGAGATAACGGATGCCTCAATTTTTCGTGCTGCTCTTGCCAAAGAAAAAGCAAGAAAGTCAGTCACTCAAATGAATATATAAAGTCCTTTTTTCAGCAGATGTCACAAAGAGCTATACAGAAACCCAGCCTAAAACCCCAAACAGCAAGCAATGCAGATGTAGAAGCACGGTGGCTAGGAAAGATTCCCTGTAAAGGCAGGAACCTAGGAAGAAACCTAAAGAGGAGAAAGTCTGACTAATGTCCTCTGGATAGGTCAGCCCTCTCCCCTCTATTACGGAGGAGGAAGAGCTGAATGGGTCTTTTCAGTGTTTGTTGTGTATATAGAGCAGAGGAGAGGGAGAGCGCTGTGTAGAGAGAGAGAGAGAGAAGTGATCTGGAGAAGTGAGCAGGTTGTTAGTTCTGTACACACAGAAATGCTGATTCAGACCCCAGGAGAGAGAATAGTCAATGCTTTGGGAAATACAGCTGTGTAAATGCTGTGTAACATAATGATATCCTGTACTCTACATTACTACCAGAGTGTCTACAAAGCAAATCTTAAATACAAGAAGAATATCCCCACTGTACTGGCCTGTATATTTTCCAACATCTACGGACCAGCATTGGATCATATTACGATTATTAGGCTACTGACTTGTATTGAATTACTAATATTTCATGAAGGCATGCATATGGCTCCATAGCAGTTTCCTCGTCTCTGAGTTGGTAGCCAAACTGTGATGATTCAAATGTTCACAGCGTCTCTTGTTAACAGGAAAACAACATGCAGACATTAGGAACTGAAGGGTTTCAGGAGGTAACTCTATCTGCTTTCTTCTCTGACCGAAACTAGAATACCAGCGCCTGGGAAACCTTTGCCCAAGGGTGACGACATGTCTCAAGGAAGGGATAGGGACCATAGATTCTGAATTTCATATCCGTGGGCACTTGGAAAGTCCCAGCAGCAACAAAACATATTCAGATATTTACACAAATGCAAAGCTGTTTATAGTAGATTGAAGGCAGCCTGTGTGCAGGTTTAGCATAATTTAGTGATCCTGATCTAATCTGTTTGATTGTTGCCATTCATCTACAAATTAAAACATAACATTTTATTGGGTTGTAGTGTATTGAAATAAGTGCATTATTTGAGCTGAGTCATTGTCATGTGTCTGTGCTGTTAGTGTAGATGCTTTTCCGTTGGACTGTCACCTGAGAGCTGAGTCATTGAAGGATCAAACCTCGCTGGGCTTTGTCTAGTGATGCATTCAGAGCAATGGGGTGTGGTCCAATTCTTTGAGTTGCAGGACTGGACATCCAATGGAAACATTATTATTATTATTAGTAGTAACATCGGACTCAGATGTCCCACACTTGTATCTGCACTAATGGGTGTGGGAGAGTGTGTTGTCCTGGATTAAACAGACAGAGACTGACATGGCGGTCAACAGAAATACTTTTTGGATCATTAGAGTGCCAAAGGAGAGGAGGGACCGGCAAGTGGAGAAGGAGAGAAAGAGGGGGAGGAGTGGTAGCCTCGCGAGCTGCTTGATCCTTCGAGCTTACGTGAATGGTTCGCTGCAGCATTAATACGTCTGGTATATACGAGGCTAGGGGAGTGACATTTGGTGGTTGCAGAGAATGCCATGATGTGGGAGAATGGCTGCCAAAGAGAAGGCTCACTGGGCCAGTCTTGTGATTGTATTTAAATCAACAATGCCTTCACTGAAACCCCACACTAAGCCCCACTAAACTCATTACAGAGTTGATTTGTTTGCATATGCAATACCGTGCCTGTGTTAGTGCATACGTGTGTCTCTCCCTCTCCCTGTCTCTCTCTCCTTTTGCTTTCTCTCTCTCCTCTTGCTTTCTCAATTTACATATTATTCAAATCTAGAGATGCATTTTTGTCATGTGAACCTTTTCAAATCACAACAGCGGGTAGGTGATCCAATCCCTAGTTGGTGTGTGTGTGCGTGCGTGCGTGCGTGTGTGTGTGTGTGTGCGTGTGAGAACGGGTATTTTGCTCTGACCGTGACACATGTGGATTTAGCCCCCATTCCATTTGGAAAAAGTAAACAGCATGTGATGTCATAGTCGGTTCCTCATCTGTTATCACAGCCACCACCCCTTTAACTGCAGTAGCTTCCTGATCCCCACTGTGGGCATAGAAACGGTCCCTCCCTGTCACTGGAGACATGGACTGGCGTTAATGATTAGCTCAACACACCTCAATGACTCAATGTCACAAACACATTAGCGCTACAGTGTGAGGCAGGCTCGTGTTCTTGTAATGTCTTGTATGTTTATGCAGCAGCTGTATGTGTCTGGATATTCTCCTCAGTGCTTCACTGTCTGTGAAGTCCAGGTTTATCACACTGCTAAACTGCACTGTTTCAGTCATTTAGTTACAAATATGGCTTAATTGAATAGCAAAAGAAATGACAACTTAAGAGGGATGGAGTGAGGGAGATGAGAGAGACGCCACAGGGAAGGAGGGAGGGAGGGAGGGGTGAGTCAGCAAACACCATTGCCACAGGGTGCAGTCACCTGGCAACCAGGAGATACAATTTCAAAGCTCTCGATGACGATCCCAGTGCGTGTGTGTGCGTGTATGTTTGGAAGTGAAGGCTTTATCTGTAGGCAATTGAAGTATCATAGAACACTCCTATCAGTTGTAAAACACATTCTTTGTATTGAACCTCCCTGAAATTCCTCATTATTTCCAATGGTTTGATTGGTTCTGACCCTGTCTCGTGCCCTCTCACTCCTGTGTCCTCCCCTGTGTCTCCAGGCCGTGTGTCTCTGGTGAGGAATACTTTCTTGAGGGTGAAGGGGCTCCTCATAGAGGACCAGGGCCTGTACGAGTGTCGCATCCTCCTGCTGGACAAAACCACAGATGAGACCCGTAATGGCACCTGGACCCTGCTGTCTGTCACCGGTGAGAGGAGGGGCTTGTGATGGGGAGGGGCTTTATTTTTAGGCCATACAGTCCTACTATCCTCATCGTACCTTATCATATCATATATACACACTCCCTCTGTGTCTCTGTGACCTCTGTCAACAAAACACGACTGCTCAGACAAACGCACCCATGTAGGACACGTTCCTACTAGGAAGACTTTTGGTGGGGTGAGAGAGGAGCAGGAGAGGCGCCGAGGCATTAGGACAGATTAGCCAGGCACATGGCCCGGGCAACGGCAGGGTCACGTCTCAGGCTCATTGTCTAATAAGGTTAAGATGCCTTGGCAGGAGGGCCTGGAGCACACGGCCAGGCAGAACATCTCTTTCTGTCTCCTAAACAAACACATGCTTTACTCATGGTGAGCTGTACAGTAAGTGACTGGCCTCTAAGGGATGTTTGCTTACCCCAGGTCAAGCGCCTTCAGCCAATATGACTTTAAACTATGGCAAACCTGCTGATTCTGCTTTGTTTTTTGTGAGATCTTCACCTTTACAAACTGTTTAACTGTCTCTGTGGAAAAGGGATAGAGGATGTTGTGTTGACTGTCTTTGTTGTTGTTCTGTAGCTCCTCCTATTTTCAGCAAGACCCCTCCCCCTGTCATGGAGGCTCTAGTGGGGAATCCTCTCTCTCTGGCCTGCGTTGCCCATGGTAACCCACCACCCACCATAACCTGGGCTAAAGATGGTACTCTCATTGAAGGAGACAAGGTTGAGGTGAGGAATAAAAAAAACATCATCCCTACAATCCAACATTGCAATCTATCTCTCTCTCAATGCAAACTTTATTGTCCCTGCAGGGAAATTCATTGCTCTCTCTCTCCCCCTCTCTCAGGTTCTGAGTGGGACGCTGTCTCTTAGAGCAGTGGACAGGGAGGCAGGAGGACAGTATGAATGTCTCGCCTCCAATGCGGAGGGCAATGTGACTCATGTGACAAAACTTAAAGTCAAAGGTCAGTCGCTATTTGTCTGCTTGTTTGTTCAGGAGATTCCCGTCTACAGTTTCCCCCTGGGTCATACTGGACGAATAGAAAAATTCATAGGAATCTCCCAACACCTTGTCTAGTAGGCTTCTAAACAGCTTCTACCCCCAAGCAATAAGATTACTGAATATCTAATCAAATAGCTACCCAGACTATTTGCATCCCCCCCCCCCTCTCTTTTACACTGCTGCTACTCTCTGTTATTATCTATGCATAAGTCACTTTAAACTCTACCTACTCTACCTAAACTCTACCTACATACCTCTACCTATATATTACCTCAATTACCTGCCCCCTCACATTGACTCTGTACCAGTACCCCCTGTATATAGGTATATAGCCTCGCTAATGTTATTTTTGCTGCTCTTTAATTATGCTCTTGAGTGTTGACAGTTATCGCCATCTGGTGGGGGTTGTGTGATGTTCAGTTACAGATGAACCCAAGGGTTTATATGGGGTGTCTATACTGTGGATATTTTCCCTCATAAATTTCACTTATGTAATAAAATATTTTCCATTTATTTTTAAGTCGCACTATGTTATGCCGCATGACGTCAATATGACCAGGATATGCCGTTTTAGATTTGGGTGTGTTTTTGGCAGTGACACCTGTTAGGATTATAATAAGGCTTTGATTTCTGGCTGTAGTCACTTTTTCAAATCCTTATGTAAGCCTATAAAACAGGCCTTCAAACAAATCCTCTAAGTATTTATCCCAATCAGCCATAATCTCCCAACATGAATGTCACTTGTCATGCTGTGCAGTGTTGCTCTCACCAGATAACTGATTGGAGTTTAGATATCTTGCTAATCTGCCATGTCCTGCTGACTTTTATCATAGAATAGATCCGGGATTTCTTTCCATCTCAAACAGGTCCTCCAGTCATTGTTATCCCCCCGAAGGACACCTCCCTCAACATGACCCAGGATGCCCAGCTGCAGTGCCAGGCTTTTGCTGATCCTCCCAACATGACCTATGTGTGGCAGAGAGAGGGAGAGAATGTCTACCACATAGAGTGAGTTTGGTGCATTTTGACCCGGTGTCTTTTTGCAAATTGTGTAATGTTTCTAATGAGGCGTTTGCTCCCTTTGAATGTCCTTTACGGTTTGTTTTCTTTTTTTGTTGGTGTTAGGGCTCTGAAGTCCCGTGTGAAGATCATGGTGGACGGCACCCTCCTCATCACCCGCATTACCCCAGACGATTCTGGGAACTATACCTGCATGCCCACCAACGGACTGTTGACTCCGCCTACTGCATCTGCCAATCTCACTGTGACACGTAAGTGTCTATGTGTTGATGCGTTCCTCTCCAATCTTCAGTCCCCACATAATGACACACATCCTACCTGTCCATAAATCCCTTCCAACCTTCAGGTTGTTTCCTCTCTCCCTTTCAGACCCTGCCCAGGCTCTCCTGATGCCACCACAGACATATCTCCCCACAGGCCTGGGAGGTCTGGTCTCCTGCCCCGTGAGAGCTCAGCCACCCCTGCTCCGCGTCGACTGGACCAAGGATGGACAGCCACTGGATCTGGCCATGGTGGAGATCAGCGTCATATCTTCCCTCATAGGGATAGCCATTAACTGTCTGATGCTGCTGATTTGACCATTTCCATAAGGAATCAATATGCCCTGTATGCCTACTGCTCAACAGAGAATATGTTGCCATTTAACAGAGATTTATACAGTGCAAGTATTCAGACCCCTTGATTCCCCCCCCACATTTTGTTACGTTAAAGCCTTATTCTAAAATTGAGCGCTCTGGAGCAGGTTTTCATCAAGGATCTCTCTGTACTTTGCTCTGTTCATTTTTGCCTCAACCCTGACTAGTCTCCCAGTCCCTGCTTTTGAAAAACATCCCCACATGATGCTGCCACCACCATGCTTCACAGTAGGGATGGTGCCAGGTTTCCTCCAGCCGTGACGCTTGGCATTCAGGCCAAAGAGTTCAATCTTGGTTTCATCAGACCAGATAATCTTGTTTCTCATGGTCTGAGAGGCTTTAGGTGCCCTTTGGCAAACTCCAAGTGGGCTGTCCTGTGCCTTTTACTGAGGAGTGGCTTCTGTCTGGCCCCTCTACCATAGAGGCCTGATTGGTGGAGTGCTCCAGAGAAGGTTGTCCTTCTCCCTTCTCCATAGAGGAACTCTGGAGTTCTATCAGAGTGACCATCGGTTTCTTGGTCACCTCCCTGAACAATGCCCTTCTCACCCAATTGATCAGTTTGGCCGGGCAGCCAGCTCTAGGAGGAGTCTGGGTGGTTCCAAACCTCTTCCATTTAAGAATGATGGAGACCACTGTGTTCTTGGGGACCTTCAATGCTACAGAAATGTTTTGGTACCCTTACTCAGACACAATACTGTGTCGGAGCTCTACAGACAATTCCTTTGACCTCATGGTTTGGTTTTTGCTCTGACATGCTGTGAGACCTTATATAGACAGGTGTGTGCTTTTCCAAATCTTGTCCAATCAGTTGAATTTACCACAGGTGGACTCTAATCAAGTTGTAGAAACATCTCAAGGATGATCAATGGAATCAGGATGCACCTGAGCTCAATTCTGAGTCTCAAAGCAAAGAGTCTGAATACTTATGTAAATAAGATATTTCTGTTTAAAAAAAAAAAGTGAAATAAATTTGCAAACATTTCTAGAAACTTTGTGTAGATTGATTAGGATTTTTACAATTTGGTACATTTTAGGATAAGGCTGTAACGTAACAAAATGTGGAAAAAGTCAAGCGGTCTGAATACTTTCCCAAGGCACTGTATATCATTTTTTGGGCTTATAACACTTAGCTTTATCCTCAGCTAAGCAATTATTTGCTATTCATTGTTTACATAAATATTCGCATTAAGCTGAATTTAAAAAACTGTCAAAGTTCTCTGATCCCTCTCTCTGTATTATCTAATCAGTACCCAGGATGGACGTTGACATCTGAAGGCTCGGTGTTCATGGCTACTGCCAATGATGATGCAGCAGGCATATACACATGTACTCCCTACAACAGCTACGGGACCATGGGCCAATCAGGGCCCACAACAGTCATCCTACAGGTCAGGGTACACCCAATGTTCTCAAGCAGTTTATTGTACAGTACATAAATGACCAGGTATTTACTTAGAAATTACGTAGTAAAATGGTAGTTGCATAATAATAACTTCTGCAATATTGGGTGGATTCTTTAAAAAGTTATTGCTACCAATTTGGAAGCAAGTAGTTGGTTACTAATTTTGTGCAATTTAACTAGACTAGAATGTCCCATTTTTACCACTTAGTTTCCTTGTAAATTGCAGATAAATACCTATGAAAACAGCACTGTAAAATAAAATTCTACCCAATTAAAAGTCTCTCTCATTCTGAGGAGCGCTCTTATCTGAGATAGCCAATGAGCATTTTGATGACCTTGATGACTCCTCTGCTTGTCAGCCTGTTACATGAATTGAGTATAATGTGGTGTGATTTTCAATAGCTCCTCTATATCAAAGTTAATTATGGATCTAATCCTTTTGTAAATAGAATAATCGTGGCTAAAGCTGAAGGTAATCAACTGTTTCACTCACTTTCTCTAGTTGCGATAAACTCCTTGACTAAATGACACGGCTGGTTGTTTTGTTATGACCCACAGGACCCCCCGTCACTCAGCGTTTGTCCCCGTAAGGAGTATAGACAGGAGGTTGGGAGAATGCTTGTTATTCCCTGCCAGACCACTGGAGATCCAGCCCCTAGTATAACCTGGAGCAAGGTGAGAACACTCCAACAGGCCCAACAGCAAATGACTGTACTCTACTGACTTCTTCAGTCAACATGTGAATACGATAGTATGAACTGTGGACAAACCCTGAGGCAGAAATTGCTATTATTTAACACACACCTGCAAGCAAGCACCCCTCTCCCGACAAACAGAGACAAACAAACACTTCACTGTTTGCAGATTGCCCTTCATCAGCAATCAGCCCAGCTTGTGTGTCTGATCTCTCTATCCTCCTTGTCTGTAGGTTGGACCTGCCCTTCACTTTCAGTTGAACCTGCCCTTCACTTTCAGTACTCTGTAGTCTGATCGCTCTGTCCTCCCTGTCTGTAGGTTGGACCTGCCACACGCACTCAGTACTCTGTAGTCTGATCTCTCTGTCCTCCCTGTCTGTAGGTTGGAAATGCCACACACTCTCAGTACTCTGTAGTCTGATCTCTCTGTCCTCCCTGTCTGTAGGTTGGACCTGCCACACGCTCACAGTACTCTGTAGCAGCTAACGGCTCCCTGCTGCTGCTTCCTCTCAGTAAAGACCACCAGGGGGAGTGGGTGTGCAGCGTTACAAACCGCGTGGCCACTGTCAAAGCCAGCACTCTGATCTCAGTGCTGGGTGAGTGGAACAGACTGACTGACTTACTCATCTTTATTAATGTAGCTACTATGTAAAGTGTTCATTACCAATGTTCTCTCTGTTTTTCAGCACTGAGCAAATTTCAGGTTTGCTGAGTGCAAACTTGAACTTTGTAAAGATTCTTTGCAACTTCCAGCGCACGTTTACTGCTTTAAGTTACAGTTTTAACAGTGGCCAAGTAGGCTACTGTGGCTATTTGATCATAATGTAGGCCTACCATGAAAAACTATGGAGAAAATGCATCCCATAACATTTTAACATGGAAATAGCTGTTCTATCATGCAGCCAATGTCTGGTGTTCAATGTAGGCCTACATTCCATGAGACTCTTGGGAAAAACATGCAGGGCTTGACATTACCCTGTTTATCCGCTTGTCCGTTTAGACCTACGAGGTGACTGAACATGTTGTTGTATTGTTTGATGAAAGAAACCACTTTACAAAATAATATGCATTATTATTTCCATACCATTGTTACAAGAAGCAGACAAATTATGCTACTCTCTGCTTATTGGCTACTTAGCTTATTCAAGCCCGTCTCAAAATACAACACTTCCCCTTTAAGACAAAAAAAGCTCTTTACCTGACTCGCTTTTCCAAAGATGTCTAGGAATGTGCACGTTTTTTGGTCTTGCAGGAAGCAATCACTCCCCTATTGCTGACTACAAATGATCTATAACTGGGCTATTAACTCACTAACTGGTAAAGGATATGAACAAAATGTGGCTACATGCAGCTCTCGCTTTGATCTCAAAACAAGTGCATCTACTCAAGACCACTCATGCTGTAAACACAGTCCAGTTCAAAGTAAATGGCACAGATCCATATAAAGTCAATGGTCTATTTGCATACAGGTCTACTACGGGCTGAGTCGTGCATGTTAGTGCAATGGAATCATACTCCGATGCAAAATCTCTTGCATAGTTTGTTTTGTTTCATGATGTTGCATTAAAGTGTCTAATATTGCGTTGATTTGTCCACAATTGCCACAGCAAAGGGAAACGTTGATAGTGTTAACTAACAGGGAAAACTCTAGAACAGTGGTCACCAACCTTTTCTGAGTCAAAATGCAAGCCGGGGATCTACCACTTAGATATGTTTTTTGCATGACTTAAAAAACTCAGGCCTATGCAACATTGACCTAATTAAAAACAGTACTGTAGAAATGAGGTTTGTGCAGTAAGCTATAAACCCAATACATTATCACTGCATATTGGCTTTGCTGGAATTGCCCTGCCAATACATTGTTGTTCTGGCCATTTAAAAAAAAAACATTGAAATTTGAGGTAGACTATATGATCATAAATCAAATTGTATTAGTCACATGCGCCAAATACAACAGATGTAGACCATACAGTGAAATGCTTACTTACAAGCCCCTAACAATGCAGTTTAAAAGATGCAAATAAGAAATTAAAGTAACAAGAAGTTAAAGAGCAGCAGTAAAATAACAATAGCGAGACTATTTACAGGGGGTACCAGTACAGAGTCAATGTGCGGGGGCACAGGTTAGTCGAGGTAATTGAGGTAATATGTACATGTAGGTAGAGTTATTAAAGAGGAGGGGGGGGTGCAAATAGTCTGGGTATCCATTTGATTAGATATTCAGGAGTCTTATGACTTGGCGCTCTGGTACCGTTTTCCGTGCGGGAGAAGAGAAAACAGTCTATGACTAGGGTGGCTGGAGTCTTTGACAATTTCTAGGGCCTTCCTCTGACTTGGCCCCAGTGATGTACTGGGCTGTACGCACTACCCTCTGTTGTGGCTTGCGGTCGGAGGTCGAGCAGTTGCCATACCAGGAAGTGATGCAACCAGTCAGGGTGCTCTCGTAGAACCTTTTGAGGATCTCGTAGAACCTTTTGAGAATCTGAGTATCCATGCCAAATCTTTTCAGTCTTCTGAGGGGGAATAGGTTTTGTAGTGCACTCTTCACAACTGTCTTGGTGTGCTTGGACCATGTTAGTTTGTTGTTGATGTGGACACCAAGGAACTTGAAGCTCTCAACCTGCTCCACGACAGCCCCGTCAATGAGAATGGGGACGGGGACGGGCTTGGTCCTCCTTTTCCTGTAGTCCACAATCTACTCCTTTGTCTTGATCATGTTAGGGGGAGAGGTTGTTGTCCTGACTATTGTGGTCTGCTTAAAACATGTTAGTATTACAGACTCGGACAAGGAGAGGTTGAAAATGTCAGTGAAGACTCTTGCCAGTTGGCCAGCGCAAGCTCGCAGTACACGTCCTGGTAATCCGGCTGGCACTGCGGCCTTGTGAATTTTGACCTGTTTATAGGTCTTACTCACATCTGCTGCGGAGAGCGTGATCACACATTTGTCCAGAACAGCTGGTGCTCTCATGCATGTTTCAGTGTTATTTGCGTTATTTGCGCTTCATAGGTTAGCGCGTCTGGTAGGCTCATGTCACTGAGCAGCTCTCGGCTTTGCTTCCCTTTGTAGTCTGTAATTGTTGCAAGCCCTGCCACATCCGACGAGCATCGGAGCCGGTGAAGTACAATTCGATCTTAGTCCTGTATTGACACTTTGCCTGTTTGATGTTTCGTCGGAGGGCACAGCGGGATTTCTTATAAGCTTCCGGATTAGAGTCCCGCTCCTTGAATGCGGCAGCTCTAGCCTTTAGCTCAGTGCGGATGTTGCCTGTAATACATGGCTTCTGGTTGGGGTATTTACGTATGGTTGCTGTGGGGACTACGTCATCGCTGCACTTATTTATGAAGCCAATGACTGTTGTGGTGTACTCCTCAATGCCATATGAAGAATCCCGTAACATGTTCCAGTCTGATAGCAAAACAGTCCTGTCGCTTAGCATCTGCTTCATCTGACCACTTTTCTACACACCGATTAATAGATCCATTATTGTATTACTTGTGAGGCATAGCTGAGTGAGCATACATTTAAATAATTTGCTTTTTATTTTTATTTTACTGCGCTGATGGTGCCTGCATCCGATGGTCAGTCTCAGCGGAGGGAGAGAGCAGCAGACTGAGGGTCTGCCTCTCAACCTCCCTCCGCTCTCCCTTTCCTCCACTGACACTGACCAAAAAGGGACACCGTCTTCCAGCTGATGGCAAAACCACATTATTTCTGCCTCATGCACAAATTCATGCTGTTACTCCTATGAACAGAGAAAGTGAAATATTATTGATATTAAAAAATACCCAAGCCGGTAATAATAACAACAACGCAAGCCTATAGATACACTTTCCTACTCATTCATTACTGCTGCAGTGCTTGTTGCAGCGCTGAGTGGAAATAGGAAGAACAAGTATTTTATGGCTTATAAAAGTGTTGAATACAAAGTGTTGACAGTGCTGAGTAAGAACTTAAACATGAACTCACTCATAAGAACAGCATCTCTTTGCTGTATTCATTGACAGTTTCTCTCTAGTCATGGTTTTAAACGTTTTAAGTCTCACAGTATCATCTTTGCTGTAGTTTTTTTCTTTTATGCCTGCTACGTTTCTGCAGACACTGTAATCTGAGCCATCCGATTGGACAGCGGTAGGCCTACTAGGTGCACTTGATTTACTCTCCGGGCCCACTGGGTAGACAGAGTTTGTACCTTCAGACACTTGAAATGATTAAAAATGGCAACAATTCACCTACCTGGCACGCAGGGCAGCTGAATCAGGTGCACCTATCGCCAACAGCATGAGACGGAAAACAAACAAAAAATAGGAACAGAAGGCGTTATCGTTGTTTTTTTATACAGAAATGTTTGGCGATCGACTAGGAATGCCTTGGAGATTGACTACTGCTCTAGAAAGTTGAGTGAAGTTCAATCTCGTGCTTCTCTCTGTGGGTTGATATTTATTCTGCATGGCAGTCCCCGGGGAGCTGCGCAGTAGTCTGCGAACATTGTTCATGACGTTATGTAACCGCATCAGTATGTTACGAATCAATGGAAAATAATGACGCAACGCTCATACTATCACTATTCTTCCCCTTCTTACTTCTCGCTCCCTCTTTCTCTTCTCCTCCTCTGTCTGTCAGGCACCAGTCCCCATGCTGCCACTCTGGTGTCTGTCACTCCAGGGGCGAAGCAGGCCAATGTCTCCTGGGAACCAGGCTTTGATGGGGGATACACCCAGAAATTCACAGTCTGGTGAGTCATCTACTCTTCTAGTCTATGTTCTGTCTCCCTCTCCGTGGCCTTGTGCTGTGTAACCATATTAGCAACATGTTAATATATTGCATTGAACGTCAGTGGAGGACAGCGCATCATCAGCGGCAGCAGAGGTAAACGGTCACAAACGGAGAAACAGACAAAATGTCCTGACTGGGACAGAACACAGAAACCCACCAGTAATTACTGATGCCAGATGGAGCAGTTTGAAAGACAAACCAGTATACCACCAGTAACTAACATTGCCCCATCTGTCACGCCCTGACCTTAGTATTCTTTGTTTTCTTTATTATTTTGGTTAGGTCAGGGTGTGACATGGGTGATATGTGTGTTTTTGTCTTATTCCTGGGTGTTCCCCCTGTCTAGGTTTTTTTTGTAGATTTATGGGGTTGTTTTCATCTAGGTGTTTATGCTGGTCTATGGTTGCCTAGATTGGTTCTCAATTAGAGGCAGGTGTTTATCGTTGTCTCTGATTGGGAACCATAATTAGGCAGCCATCTTCTTAGGGTATTTCTTGGGTTATTGTCTATGTTATGTTGCACGTTAGCACATTGTTTATATAGCGGTCACGTTCGTCTTATTCGTTCTGTTGTTTTTTGTTCTTTGTGTTCTTCGTGTTCTTCATTAAATAAAAAATAATGTATTCTAACCACGCTGCGCTTTGGTCTACTCCATACGACGATCGTGACAGAATATCCCAACAACAATGGACCAAGCAGCGTGGTAACGGACAGTAGCAGCAATCAAAGGACTTCTGGACTTGGGAGGAGATTCTGGACGGCAAAGGACCCTGGGCACAGTCAGGGGAATATCGCCGTCCCAAAGCAGAGCTGGAGGCAGTGAAAGCAGAGAAGCACCGGTATGAGGAGGCCGCGCGGCTGGAAGCCCGAGTGGCAGCCCCAAAAATGTATTGGTAGAGGGCATGCGGGGAGTGTGGCGAGTCAGGTAGGAGACCTGCGCCAGCTCCCCGCGCTTACCATGGAGAGAGAGGGCGTTGTACCGGGCAGGCACCGTGTTATGCGGTGGAGAATGTATTCTAACCATGCTGCGCTTTGGTCTACTCCATACGATGATTGTGACAGTGTCCCCGCTGCGTGTGCATAGCCTGGTGCGGTACATTCCAACTCCTCGTATCGGCCGGGCTAGAGTGGGCATTGAGCCAGATGCCATGAAGCCGACTCTACGCATCTGGTCTTCAATGCGTCTCCTCGGGCTGGCATACAGTGGGGCAAAAAAGTATTTCGTCAGCCACCAATTGTGCAAGTTCTCCCACTTAAAAAGATGAGAGGCCTGTAATTGTCATCATAGGTACACTTCAACTATGACAGACAAAATTAGAAAAATAATCCAGAAAATCACATTGTATGATTTTTAATGAATTTAGTTGCAAATTATGGTGGAAAATGAGTATTTGGTCACCTGCAAACAAGCAAGATTTCTGACTCTCATAGACCTGTAACTTCTTCTTTAAGAGGCTCCTCTGTCCTCCACTCGTTACCTGTATTAATGGCACCTGTTTGAACTTGTAATCAGTATAAAAGACACCTGTCCACAACCTCAAACAGTCACACTCCAAACTCCACTATGGCCAAGACCAAAGAGCTGTCAAAGGACAACAGAAACAAAATTGTAGACCTGCACCAGGCTGGGAAGACTGAATCTGCAAAAGGTAAGCAGCTTGGTTTGAAGAAATCAACTGTGGGAGCAATTATTAGGAAATGGAAGACATACAAGACCACTGATAATCTCCATCGATCTGGGGCTCCACGCAAGATCTCACCCCGTGGGGTCAAAATGATCACAAGAACGGTGAGCAAAAATCCCAGAACCACACTGGGGGACCTATTGAATGACCTGCAGAGAGCTGGGACCAAAGTAACAAAGCCTACCATCAGTAACATACTACGCCGCCAGGGACTCAAATCCTGCAGTGCCAGACGTGTCCCCCTGCTTAAGCCAGTACATGTCCAGGCCCGTCTGAAGTTTGCTAGAGAGCATTTGGATGATCCAGAAGAAGATTGGGAGAATGTAATATGGTCAGATGAAACCAAAATATAACTTTTTGATAAAAACTCAACTCGTTGTGTTTGGAGGACAAAGAATGCTGAGTTGCATCAAAAGAACACCATACCTACTGTGAAGCATGGGGGTGGAAACATCATGCTTTGGGGCTGTTTTTCTGCAAAGGGACCAGGACGACTGATCCGTGTAAAGGAAAGAATGAATGGGGCCATGTATCGTGTGATTTTGAGTGAAAACCTCCTTCCATCAGAAAGGGCATTGAAGATGAAACGTGGCTGGGTCTTTCAGCATGACAATGATCCCAAACACACCGCCCGGGCAATGAAGGAGTGGCTTCGTAAGAAGCATTTCAAGGTCCTGGAGTGGCCTAGCCAGTCTCCAGATCTCAACCCCATAGAAAATCTTTGGAGGGAGTTGAAAGTCCGTGTTGCCCAGCAACAGCCCCAAAACATCACTGCTCTAGAGGAGATCTGCATGGAGGAATGGGCCAAAAAACCTACAACAGTGTGTGAAAACCTTGTGAAGACTTACAGAAAACGTTTGACCTCTGTCATTGCCAACAAAGGGTATATAACAAAGTATTGAGATAAACTTTTGTTATTGACCAAATACTTATTTTCCACCATAATTTGCAAATAAATTCATAAAAAAATCCTACAATGTGATTTTCTGGATTTCTTTTTCTCATTTTGTCTGTCATAGTTGAAGTGTACCTATGATGAAAATTACAGGCCTCTCTCTCATCTTTTTAAGTGGGAGAACTTGCACAATTGATGGCTGACTAAATACTTTTTTTGCCCCACTGTACATGGCACCAGCATTACGCATGGTGTCCACCGGTTCGCCTGCACAGCCCAGTGTGGGCTATTCCACCTCGCCGCACTGGCCTGGCTATGGGGAGCATTCAACCAGGTAAGGTTGGCCAGGCTCGGTGCTCCAGATCTCCAGTGCGCCTTCTCGGTCCGGTCTATCCGGTGCCATCTCCACGCACCAGCCCTCCGGTGGCATCCCCCTGCACCGGGCTTCCTGTGTGACGCCAGAGCCCTGTTCTCCCTGTTCCTCCTCCCCGCACTCGCCCTGAGGTGTGTGTCCTCAGACCTGGTACCACCCGTGCCGGCACCACGCACCAGGCCTACAGTGCGCCTCGTCTGTCCTGAGCTGCTAGAGTCTCCCGTCTGTCCTGAGCTGCTAGAGTCTCCCGTCTGTCCTGAGCTGCTAGAGTCTCCCGTCTGTCCTGAGCTGCTCGAGTCTCCCGTCTGTCCTGAGCTGCTCGAGTCTCCCGTCTGTCCTGAGCTGCTCGAGTCTCCCGTCTGTCCTGGGGCTGTCAGCCCCCTCCCGTCTGGCCAGAGCCGTCAGCCAGCCAGGAGCTGCCAGAGCCGTCAGCCAGCCAGGAGCTGCCAGAGCCGTCAGCCAGCCAGGAGCTGCCAGAGCCGTCAGCCAGCCAGGAGTTACTCTTCAGTCCTGAGCTGCCCTTCAGTCCGGAGCTGCCCCTCAGTCCAGTGGGGTCCTTTAGTAGGGTTCCCAGTCCTAGGTTGGCGGCGAGGGTCGCCGTTCCTAGGAGGCCACAAAAGCGGACTAAGACTATGGTGGAGTGGGGTCCACGTCCAGCACCCGAGCCGCCGCCGTGAAAGAGGCCCACCCGGATCCTCCCCTTTAGATTAGGTTTTTGCGGCCGGAGTCCGCACCTTTGTGGGGGGGTTCGGTCACGCCCTGACCTTAGTATTCTTTGTTTTCTTTATTATTTTGGTTAGGTCAGGGTGTGACATGGGTGATATCTGTGTTTTTGTCTTATTCTAGGGTGTTTATCCTGTCTAGGGTTTTTTGTAGATTTATGGGGTTGTTTTCATCTAGGTGTTTATGTTGGTCTATGGTTGCCTAGATTGGTTCTCAATTAGAGGCAGGTGTTTTGTTGTCTCTGATTGGGAACCATATTTAGGCAGCCATCTTCTTTGGGTATTTCTTGGGTTATTGTCTATGTTATGTTGCACGGTAGCACATTGTTTATATAGCGGTCACGTTCGTCTTATTCGTTTTGTTGTTTTTGTTTAAGTGTTCTTCATGTTCTTCATTAAAGAAAGAAGAATGTATTCTAACCACACTGCGCTTTGGTCTACTCCATACGATGATCGTGACAGAATAACCCAACAACAATGGACCAAGCAGCGTGGTAACGGACAGCAGCAGCAATTAAAGGACTTCTGGACGGCTAATTGACCCTGGGCACATCTAGGGGAATATCGCCGTCCCAAAGCATGGCTGGAGGCACCGAAAGCAGAGAGGCACCGTTATGAGGAGGCAGCACAGCGGCGCGGCTGGAAGCCCGAGTGGCAGCCCCAAAAATGTATTGGGGGAGGGCACACGGGGAGTGTGGCGAAGTCAGGGAGGAGACCTGCGCCAGCTCCCCGCGCTTACCATGGAGAGAGAGGGCGTTGTACCAGGCAGGCACCATGTTATGCGGTGGAGAATGTATTCTAACCATGCTGCGCTTTGGTCTACTCCATACGATGATTGTGACATCATCTCTTGAAAATAATGCTATTGTGTAGAATCTCTACGTTATCGTATGCATAGAATATGCGCACACACTCTCTATCAATTCAATTTTCAATTCAAGGCACTTTATTGGCATGGGAAACATATGTTAACATTGCCAAAGCAAGTGAAGTAGATAATATACAAAAGTGAAATAAACAATAAAAATGAACAGTAAATATTCCACTCACAGAAGTTCCAAAAGAATAATGACACTTCAAATGTCATGTGTATATATACAGTGTTGTAATGATGTGCAAATGGTTAAAGTACAAAAGGGAAAATAAATAAACATATATAGGTTGTATTCACAATGGTGTTTGTTCTTCACTGGTTGCCCTTTTCTTGTGACAAATATTGCTGCTGTGATGGCATACTGTGGTATTTCACCCAGTAGATATGGGAGTTTATCAAAATTGTGTTTGTTTTCTTTCTATCTCTGTCTCTCTCTCCTTTCTCTCCATTCACTCTCCTCTTCTTTCTGCAGGTTGAAGCAGATGTCTGTTGGTGACAGTGGGGAGAAACAGGAGTGGCTCTCTGTGCCTGTTCCCTCCTCCTCTGGCTCCAGTCTGCAGGTGACAGGGCTGGTCCCTGCCACAGAGTACCAGTTCAGTGTCCTGCCACACAACAAAGTGGGCACTGGGCCTTTCAGCGAAATCGCCACCACCCGAACTCTGAGTCAGTACCCGTTGTGTTGAAGTGTCTTCTGTTTACAATGTCTCTTTTAGAGCCTGAATGACATTGTCTACTCCAAGGCTGCATGCTTGAACATTATTCTCCAAATTATAGTTCCTACGTGGTCTATTTTTAAGTGTGTTCTGTCTTACGCCTTCAGATCCACTCCCAAGGAGAGCGAAACTAGAGCCACCCACATCGCTGTCAGCCAATCAGAGCTTGGCAGGTATAGTCCTGCAGTGGTCCCCCTATTCTCAGTTCCTGCCCATCACTGGATTTGTCCTCCAATCGCGCACTGAGCAAGGGGAGTGGTTCAATCTGGACGAGGACATCGGTGCCAATAGGAGTGTGATGATCGTTCCAGGTCTGCGCAAGGTAACCGCCAGTCCCTGTTCGTCACTCCCTCAGAGACCAGTCAGCAGACATCAGTCTTAAAGACTCTTATCTCCGTTAGACACCACAGTGGTATTTAAATTAGGAAGCCTCTCTCAGGCTTATCATATGACAGCGATCATCTTTCTTCCTCCTTTCAATCTATGTCCTTTCTCCCCTCTCTGTCTGCCTCCTCTGTCCCTCTCTCCCTCTCTTCCCTACATCTGAATTCAGATGAGCCTGATTAGCATTGCAGGCGTGATCCTATGTTGACAAAGTCTGGTTTCATCCCCCCGTCCCTCCGTCCTCCCCTGTGTGTGTAGGACTGTGTGTACGAGCTGCGGCTGCTGTCCCGGCGAGGGGAGTTGCTGAGCGAGCCCAGTCCATCAGTCAACGTCTCCACCATGGGTCAGTGTTTCAGGCTGGGGAGCCAGGCAGAACCAGCCTCTGTAACATTACCACAGGCCCATTACAGAATTAGGACAGCCCTTTGGAGAATACTGGTCTTTTTAAGAGTCTGAGTTATGAAACATTGCAGCTAATAACGTATTTAGAATTTGACCATATCTGGCTTTTTAAACATATTCATATTTCACCATGGGACTTATTGACGACGGATATATCAGCGATAGTGTCATGCTTTTATCATACTGCGTATTGGACAAGCTGCCCTAGTGTATTTACTGTAAGGAATGCATTGTTAACATTTGGCTGTGGTAGAATTCTGTGTTATGGATGCTGATGTTGCGGTCATGTCACAGGGATGGATATGTACCCTGCCACTTCCCGCTTCCTGGAGTTTGTTCCCGAGCCGCTATTGGCTGGAGTGATGGGCGGCGTGGGCTTCCTGTGTTTGGCCCTCATCCTGGTCCTGGGGACCGTGTGTATCTTCAGTCACAAGAGAGACCAGCGACGCAGAAAGATGACAGATGGTGAAACATGATCACTTACTGATCACATGCACTATGAACACCATCATACAGCATGTAGATGACTTCCAAAATATTATTACACTTTCCTAAACCATAGTTCAGTGCATAGACACATCGCCATGCTTGTCAACCCCATTCCCCTTTCATTGTATAATAAGTTAATTTAGTTTACATTGCTAGCTAATTAGGGTCATTCCTCATTAATGTGGCTGATTAATGTGAGTGTAATTAACTTTGAGCCACGGCCCATTGCTGTGGCTCCGGCCATTTTTGTCTGCTTTGATTGGGCTCATATTATTGGGCTTGATTTAGTTTTTTTCATTTTTTTCTTTTCCATGGTGACTGTGTCATTGTGAATCATCATCCCCCCTTCAGATCTCCCTCCTGCCATCTATAAAAGCCCCCCCTCAACGTAAGTATCCTTCCTCCATAATATCATTAATTGTTCTCCTTCTCGCCATTTTGTTTTAATTGCTGTAGGGTGATTTTTCTTCTGACCTTTAGGAGATTTTAATTTTACCATACCCTGGATCGCCTTTGTCTTAATGTATTTTTTTTTCAAGACTGATATCTTCAAGACAGCTTAAGAAGTCTTCATGACTCGCTATAGATACATTTTCATTTTCTCAAAGACATGTCTTAAGATGACTCAAGATGTCTTCACAAAACATCTCAAGACATGGTGATTGCTCAGTAAAATGGCCCTCTCTCTTTCCCTTCCTTCCTTCCTTCCTTCCTTCCTTCCTTCCTTCCTTCCTTCCTTCCTTCCTTCCTTCCTTCCTTCCTTCCTTCCTTCCTTCCTTCCTTCCTTCCTTCCTTCCTTCCTTCCTTCCTTCCTTCCTTCCTTCCTTCCTTCCTTCCTTCCTTCCTTCCTTCCTTTAAACCCCTTCTCTCTCTCTTGTAGCAGGTCGCTTGCTAGCAGTCCAGACAGTGTGCTGAAGCAGAAGCTCCTCCCTCCCCACTGCCACCCCCACCCCCACTATCCCGGTTCCCACTCCTCCTGCTCCTCCTCCCAGTCAGACCACTCCTCCTTTGGCAGAGACAGCCACAGTGAATACAAGGACCAGCGCCAGCAGCTGCTTTCCTGCCCCCCACCACCTCCTCACTATGCTGCCCACCACCATCACCACCTCCCCAGGATAGGCTCTTCCCCCAATTCCCCTCTAGAGTTTATCTCTAGAGGTCCAGACGGTCGCTTCATTGTGCTGCCCTACGACCAGGCCTCCGCCCCCTCCTCCAACACCATGAGATCCCTGAGGAAAGACTTCCCACAATCCACTGGGGTCCAGAGGTCAGTGTCCCTTCGCTCTGAGACGAGAGTGGGGAGGGAGCCGCCTTTCGTCCTCTCAGTGGACCTACCCCCATGTAGTGGAACTGACCCCAACCCCACGACCAGGGTCCGGGCCATGGCCAAACACCTCTCCCTCCACGGACGCTTCTACCTGGATGAGGAGCAGGACAGTGGTGCTGGACATCCAGACAAGAGTAGTCTCTACTCAGACAGTAACTCAGACATGTCCCCCCAGCCAAGCCTGGAGGAAAGCAATCCAGGATACCCATCCCTAAAGCGGGCTGTCCAGCCAGCCACTGCCAGCACCCTGGTCCTGCAGATGGAGCATGAGAAGGAGACCGGCAACCTGAGCAGGTGTCTGAAGCTTGCCCGGGAGAGAGAGGAGCTGGAGAGAGAGCTACGGAAGTACACACTTGATAGTAACGCTACTTTAGACGGGAAGAGAGAGGGACCAGGCAGCGACGAGGTGAGGTGGAGAGAGTTTGAAGAGTGCGATCCAATATGGAAACCTCAGGACAACACTTCACCACACAGTCACCCCCATCATCTCAGTCGCCCCCAGGTCAACAGGGGGTGCTCAAGCATGGCCAAAGGCCCTTCACCCCCGTCCTATATTCACTGGGAGGCCAGCCCTCTCACTTCAGCCACCAGCCTTGTCCCAGCACATCAGACCCCCTCTGAGAGGACGGCGGTCCTCCACTGTGACCCTCCACTCACCCAGTGTCCCTCTCTGTCACCTGTCACACAACACCCATTCAGGTCAGAGATACCTGAGTGTCACTCTAAGAGGAGGGTGAGCCAACAGCCACTAGACAGGCAGGAAGGGATGGAGACTGCAAGGGTCAAGACACACACAGGGCTTTGTGATGAAACTCGCATATCAACAGAGCTGAAGAGAGGTGACTTGGAGTCACATGAATGGAACGGCAAGAGCAATCAATGTAATGTCAGCATTTCACACAAGTCTAAGCCAGATGTCTCTGTCAACAAAGTGCCTGGTTCATGGAGAGTGGAATTAGCAAGGTCACAGCCATGTGAAGAGTCATCTCTACACACATCGGTTGATCTCTCAGAATGTGTAGAAATGACTGTGGATGAACCAGAGGATGAAGGCTCAGTGGATCCTCCTACAAATCCCATAAGGCACCAGAGACATGCCCATCAGGTAAACAATGAGTCCCCATTGGCTGAGAAAGACCACAGAGGACCACAGACCATGAAAGGCCACAGAGCCCATCCATTGGCCCACAGGAATAGCCCAGTGCCTAGGGAGGAGCGGGAGAAGTGGCACAGGAGGTCATCTCGGAGCAGAAGCCCAGCTACCATTCAGCCTCCTAGGCCGGCGCTCAGGAAGGCTATCAGTCTAGGAGGCTTTCAGAACAGGAACGGCGACAACCACCAACGCAGCCAGAGTCTAGACTCCAGGAGACAATCCCTGGGTAACTTCCTGACGCCTGATGCCTGGGTCGACTCTCTCAGCCAGGAGAACTGCTCCTCTCCCTTCTCCTTCCGCCCAGACTCTGTCTTCTTTGAACCCGAAAACTCCTTAGCTCCTGAGACCCCCACTCACACAGAGGCCCCCCTTGCTTCTCTGCCTCCCCCTCCCCCGCCACCTCCCCCCCAGGACACCCGACCTCCCAGCAGGGCCCCACAGCAGCTCTGTGAAGCATATGGGGGTGATATGCACATCCAAACCGTAAGAAGACCGGTGCTGGAGAGACAGACGCAGCTCCCCCCAACCCCTCCTTCAGTGCCTTCCAGCCCCAGTCATCCCCCCACGACCCCAGGAAGAAGGCTTCCATCTTCCCAGACGCCTACAGGTGGCCCATCACCTACCAGGAGGCCTTGAGGTCGGTGCAGCACATGGAGGCCAGGAAGAATACATCTCTCCCCAGGGACCACAGGGAGCACCCCAGACCCCCAGACTGTAGAGGCAGAACCACGGCTCCCTCCCTGCTCAGGGGTTACAGCTGGCCTGCACCTCACCATACCCCTCAGCCACCCCAGGAGGAGGAGAAGAAGCAGGAGGAGGTAGTAGTGGAGGAGGAAAAGGAGGAGAGGTATGGGGGACATGAGGTGGAGATTGGGAGGTATCATCGGGGAGTGCCAGACTTGGGGGGGAGTTACAGTAGCTATGCCAGCCAGAGCAGTGGCAGGGGGAGTCTGGAGCCTCCAAACGGGCGATTGTCCATCTGCCTCTCCCCAACCCTCATCAGCTCTCCTGAGTCCACTGAGGAGATGCAGGGAAACACAGTGGAGTCACACCTACAGGACATGGAGACATTGAAAAGGTGAGTCTGTCCCTTGAGCGAGTATGCACCTGAGTCACCCTTTATTTAGTATCTCTAATGCTCTCTTTCTACATTGTCCCTTTGACATTGAGCAACATGCAACATAATGAATAGCTGATGAGAGAAAATCTTCAACTTTAGCCATTGCAAACTTTCCGCTTGTGCGTGTGTTTCTTCAGGAGAAAGGCCTCAGTGGATGAGAATTATGAGTGGGATTCAGCTGATGTGTCCATTCAGCTGGGAGATCAAGACCTTGAAGGCAGAGGTATGAGAGCTATAATGTTCTTTTAAGACTGGCATGCCCTGTCTGAGCGAAATATGTTCAGAACGGAGTTTAATAACACTAGCTCTGTTGCTTAAGAACAGGCATGTCAAAATCATTTTGCCCTCGGGGCCACATTCTGTCTTCGCCGAGGCTTCATGGCAAATTGGGTATATTGCCTTGTCAAGATCTGAAAAAAAATATGATTTCTATCCAATCTTTTGGGACTTTATGATGGTTCCGGACTTGTCTACACTCTTAGGAGAAAAAAAAGGTGCTATCTAGATCCTAAAAGGGTTATTCTGCTGTCCCCATATTAGAACCCTTTGAATAACCTTTTTTGGTTCCAGGTAGATCCCTTTTGGGTTCCATGTAGAACCCTTTCCACAGATGGTTCTACATGGAAACCAAGAGAGTTCTATCTGGAACCAAAAAGGGTTATCCTATGGGGACAGCCGAAGAAGCCCTTTGGAACCCTGTTTTCTAAGAGTGTAGCTTTAGTTTTGGGGATTGTTAGCGGGCTGAACACGGTGAAGACACTTAGGTCTTTTTTAAAACATAATATCCTTTAGAAATTCTTATACATAGAAATTCTTCAATTTGATTGATTGACAACCCTGCTTTAGATTATTGAAGGATATTTCTAATCCCTATCCAATCTTCTCCTGCTTTAGGCATGTTCTCCTCAGTTAGTCTACTGAAGTCTACTCCCAGCATGCACCATTCCAGGGAGGGCCTCAAAGAGTCGATCCACTTCCAGGGTCATCGCCATGTGACCAGCCGCCACTCAGAACCCGAACCAGAGACTGTGATGTTCTGACAGCCCCATCCATCGTGAAGGTCAGCTCAGAGCTCTCATCTCTGTTATTGTGTGTCTGCACAAGAGCATTGATCTGACTGATTGGCTGTGTTTACCCATGTCTCTCCCACCGTATGTATTTAGCTTTACTCTGTGGCTCTTATTGTGTTGGTGTTCATCTTTTTCTTATCTCTTTGTGTGCATCTGTCAGTCTTCTTCTCCTGTTGCTTTCTACTAATATCTCATTGGAATGTTTGTTTTATTTATACAGACTTCAAACAAGGAGGTGGAAATAGTGTGCCTTCATCGGCAATTCAACATGGATGTACAGTTGTCAAAACTCTCATCCATGGGATAATTCTGACTGACTGGACTGGTGGATGCTCAGGGCTGAGTAAAGTATTGACTGGTGTTGCTCAGAGCTGTACCCACCAAAGAGGACTCTTACCACTGATTCACACAACTTAGTGGTTACATTGATTTCTCTCTGCTACTTCTACGGGATACTTGTACTATGAAACTTGTTACCAAGTAAGTGAAAAGGCAGATACAATCTTGGGTCTTCCTTGCCCGTCATCATGGCACTGTGTGCGAAAATACATCATGCATACTCTTGGACTCACGGAAGAACAAGTTGGAGGCTCTTTTTATTGCTTTGAGAAAAAGCAATCCACCACTTGGGCTGGCACTTTGTTCCACTGCTACAACACTTTCAACTTATGATAGAACTATGACGTATGATTGATTTTTCTGTGAGATGGCGAGAGAGCGTTTGAGAGGGCAGTATGACAGGTCCTTAAAATGAAGGAGGACTGATGGAGAATGTGCCGAAGAAGTAGGCTGCATCATGCCCTTTTCCACGTTGTTTTGTTCCTGGTCGAGTGTGACCGCTTCTGCAGTACAACTATGAGCTCTGCGTAGACGATCAATAATATTACCCAGGAGGTTAACTCACTCGGGTTAATCAGATGTAGCTCTATGAAGAAGAATTGCTTTCTTTTCTACCCATATTCTCAATATGTAGCTAATCGAATCTCTCATTACTCTCTATTTTTAACCTCATTGATGTTGTGCAATGTTTGATCTGTCTAATGATTTTTCTTGTACCCAGAGTGCAGTAGTTTTTTTGTGCGTGACTGAGGAGGGTGAGCGCTTGGCTGGTAATGACCACCTGTTGCTGGGATAAGCGAAGGCCGTTTTTTTTTCACCAACCACGTGTAAAACGAATGTTATTATCATTGCGCGTTATCCGGTGAGATTTTTGTTGCCGTGTCTAATTTGGAGATGGAAACCTAAATGGTATTTTTTCAATAAGTCAATCTCTGAGTCATCCTAGTCAGGGATGGAGATGGGAATTTACAGCTTGTTTGAAGAGTTAATTATGCCCTAGAATGCCTTCCAGCACAACGTCTGGTGATAGAGGAGAGAAAGGAGGGGCGCCGCCGCGGGTGTGAATGCCTTTTGAGCTGTACACACTCTGTTATCAGCTTACAACACCAGATCACCCCACTTACCCTTCATTTGAATTCCATCAAACATTTGTACACAGAAATGACTCCCAGAGAAATGTCAGTTTGTCCACTTTGGGTTTTATATATGTGGTATGGCTCTCAATAGCAATACACTGCCAATATACATGGAATATTTTCTCACACCGATTGTTTCCGAATCCTCAGACTGAATGCACATGCAGTTAGATGAATGACTAGCCTAATCATTACTGTTACTGTGCTTTTGTAAACATGCATTGTTATCGTGCAAGGATAAAGGTGAACTATTTTCAAGGTTTTTGTGCACGTTTGTACTTAAAATATATCCTTTTTTATACAGAAAATGATTCATTGTTTTGTAAGACTAGTGTATTTCTTTGTATGATCTGTGCTTAGTTTGCTGATGATGCGCTGTACAAGGTATCCTTATATAAACACATTTTCCATAGAACTGAAAAATAACTACTTGTTTATGCATGTTTTATTCAGTAAGTCAAAGCCATTAGCTGTCTCTTTTTATAATCCAAATGAGCATTTACTTCTCGAACACATCGGCATGAACAACGAACCTGAAGTCGATGTGTTTACCTGAAATAATGAATTAGTAGCAACATCTTCGACCCCGTCTATCCCTCTTCTATTTCCTTGATATCACTTCTCACTTTTTCATGCAGTTGTGTTTTATTTCTCCCGCAGAAGCATTCCCTTGGTCTCATTAACAGTCAGGAAGAGGACATCATTATGAAGACATTAACAGTGTCCTGATGCAGCAGGTAGCACTTCAGTGGGAGGAATCTCATTTGCATACTCCTATTCTCCTCCTCTTCTCCTCCAATGGGTTTTGAGGAGACAAGGAGAGGGATTTTGAGAATGAGGAGAGAGGAAGCGAGGAGTATGCGATTGAGATTCTTCCCCATATGTTAGGCCCATTTGTCTGAAGGACCTTCGGTACCTTTTCCACTGGAGCATGTTGTTACTCAGCATATTGAACACCTTGTTTATGCACTGACCCATAGAACAATAATGAACAAACAAAGGTAACAACGTTTGAAGTTTATCAGTAGGTGTGACATTTGAGGCCGGATGTTTTATAGAATTCTTTTAAAGAGCCATGCTTTAGACATGAAATTGAACAGAAGAAAAGGCCATGTAAATGATGAAGCAAACAGAGTATTCTTTTAAAAACAAAACTTTTCAGAGAATGTTATTGTCATAGATTCAAGACCAACTCATTCCAGTCTCTTCAAAAATACCCATAATGTTTCAGGTAAAAAGGTTAAAAATACATGATTTAAGATATAGACCAAGAATTCAAATCAAATCAAATTTATTTGTCACATACACATGGTTAGCAGATGTTAATGCGAGTGTAGCGAAATGCTTGTGCTTCCAGTTCCGACAATGCAGTAATAACCAACAAGTAATCTAACTAACAATTCCAAAACTAATATCTTATACACAGTGTAAGGGGATAAAGAATATGTACATAAAGATATGAATGAGTGATGGTGCAGAGCAGCATAGGCAAGATACAGTAGATGGTATCGAGTACAGTATATACATATGAGATGAGTATGTAAACAAAGTGGCATAGTTAAAGTGGCTAGTGATACATGTATTACATAAGGATGCAGTAGATGATAGAGTACAGTATATACGTATACGTATGAGATGAATAATGTAGGGTATGTAAACATTATATTAGGTAGAATTGTGGGTTGACCATGGTCAGTTAAGTATGCTGTTGCCCTGGTGATCGATTGATGTTATGAATACATACGGTCGATTATAAAGCTGTCGCAGTTGAAAAATTAAATCACACACATTTCCACTTCAACTTGCCTGGGTTATATGCTGTTCCTTGTGAAGAAGACACATCGCTTGAAAAAGTACTAGACATACTGTGATGGATGTCAGATGATACTAAATTACGTTTCTCATAGCCTATTTCTTCCCTCTCTCACTTCACACAGCCTATTACAATTGACTGAGGCCTTGAGCCCAGAGAGAAGCACATTGACTTGTGCATTGTTCCTTCATTTGCTGGTCCTCAGTCAGGCTCACAGCACGACGCCATGCTGCATTAGTGAAAGGTGATGAGCATGGTTAAAGAGAGGACCCTGAGTGAAACCCCAGGAGCCAGGGGCAGGCAGACAGGCACACGTGCACACTCCGCAAGGACAAAAGCACACACGTGCACACATGCAGACACGTACGCATGCCTGCAATCTCTCCCTCTCTTTTGTATAAACTCTTCAGCCCTATAGAGAGAGTTCTATTTCAACCTTCAACCCAAAGTGTACTTCCTCTGTTAGTTCCATGTCACTCATGGAGTTGTTTGCCATCCATCCCTTTCAAGTTCAAGTTTCACGTTTTGTTAGTCGTGTGTACGCGATAGTCATGGTATACACCGTCCAAACAAATGCTTGCTGGGCAGGTTCCTTCCCGACAATGCAGCAACAATAAGAATTAATAAAAGATCAGTAGAATAGAATAAACATTTTTAGCATATATATATATATATAATACAGGCACAATTTATAGTCCAAAGTTTACATGTGTATTGGGGAAGTGGGAATTGGGGGCATGTGTTTTAAATGGTGCAGTATTTAACAATCATAATAAGAGTCTGGTAGCAGCAGTTGTGATGTGTGGGTGCATGTGTGTTGAGGTGCGGAGAATCAGAGCAGGTGATCAGTTCAAGTGTTCAGCAGTCTGATGGCTTGTAGATAGAAACTGTCTGGTATTAGACCTCAACTGTTGGTATCAGATCTCATGCTCCGATATCATCTACCCGACGATAAGTCTGTTGAACAGCTCGTGGCTGGATGCTGCCAGATTTCCTCAGGCACCGTTTCGAGTAGATGTCCTGGATGGGTGGTGAACACGATCCCAGTGACGTACTGGGCCATCTTCACCACCCGCTGGAGGCCCTTGCGGACGTGGACGGAGCAATGTCCGTACCAGGTTGTGATGCAACCGCTCAGGACGCTCTTGATGGTGCAGCGGTAGTATTTGGAGAGGAATTTCTTCAGCCGCCCAGGACGTAGATACACTGTTTCACCCTCTTGACAAGAGTGGAGGTGTTGATGGTCCTTGTCAAGTCCTCTGTGATGTGGATGCCGAGGAACTTAAGACTACTGAATCTATACTCCAGTCTCAGGTCCTGTCCCCATGGTTCTCTGCAGCCAGGGATCCTGGAACCCTCTGAATGATTTCCCTTCACTGGCCCTATCTGGGAAGAGCACATCCCTCATTGGCAGATTGTAATTGGTTCAGAAAAAGGCATCCCTGCTTCTATCACTGTGACTTACTCAAAAGCCCTCCAGGTCCCTCTCTCTCGCTTTGTCTTTCCTCTCTCTTGCTCTTTCCTCTCGCTCTGTCCTTTTCCCTTCATGCGCCAATCTATTTTAGTCTCTTTCTCCCCCAGTCCTTCTTTCACGTCCTTCCCTCTCCTTCTGTCTCTCTCTCCCTGTCCCTCTGTGTCACTGTCTCTCTCTCCCTGTCCCTCTGTATCACTGTCTCTCTCTCCCTGTCCCTCTGTGTCACTGTCTCTCTTTCCCTGCAGCATGCCTGGCTGCGCGGAACATTTCCTCACGGCTGAAAGCTTGTCAAGCAGCACCTCTGTCATCGCCTGATCTGCTCACATCGCACATCTCACAGCCACTAGTGAAGTGTCTCTGCCATTAAAGGTCAGCTTGTTGCCATCTGCCACCCACCACCATGCCAGTCTGTTACCTCCTGATTGGACAGGGGAAGGACAGAGAATGGGTCAAAGTGGCTGAAGTGCCCCAGGATGTTTTTTTCTCTGGATGTTAAGGGTCTTTCCTAATGACCCTTAACATCCATAGGAAGTATCCGAGAGGCTATTATCTATAACTATATACTATCTCTCTGTCTTCCTCCAGCCTCTCCTTCTCAAGAATCCCCCCTGCTGTGCCGTTATCCTTCCTCTTTCACCACGACACAACTGCCTCTCTCCCCTCATGTCAACCAGATATTTTCAAACCAATAACAATTTCTCTCCTGCACCCCAACCCCCCCACCCTATCACTCCATTATTACTCTGCTGCATTTCCAATTTTCTCCCATTCCCAGGCTTCTCCCCCAAAGCTCCCCTGTTGCTAGCTTGCGTCAAATTGCTGCAGAGTTGAGACAGACAGGGGTTTTGTTGGGCTCGTCCCAATGCTCCTACACCTAAGAGACTCTTGCTGGGGCCGCCAAGTGCCAATAAACATCAGAGAAACCTTCCCTGTGCCAGCCAATTATCCTCGGCCATTGTTGCCACCGTATGCAGAAGTCGTGCTGCAGTTTGAGTGTGATGGGGTACAGCCATAGGAGGGTGACGGAAAGGGTTGTTATTGATAAGAAGCTTGCCCTTGAGATATGAAAGACTGTGCAGTACCTTTTGCAATGTTGATTGTTGTCCATAGGTCAGATGTTATGTAGTAGGTGAGTTGAATGACCTGGAAGCATTCGTGGTTACACAATCTTACCATCACAATAGCTAACGACACATAGATACGGTAGGGGGTCTACCTTGTGCCTTTTTGTATTTTTTTCATAGTTTCTTGCATGGCTGCTGGAATTACAATATGCTATTAGTAAGGCAATCAAGCAGGTTCCTGTGGCTGTCATCAGAATGCATCGAACTCTCCATTATTAATGAAAACCTCAATGTATATTAATAGTCATGCATGTTAATGGTATGGATTTTACAGTGCCTGAATTGAAAATGGATTAAACATATTTTTCTCTCACCCAAGTGAAAACAAGTTTTTAGACATTTTTGCACATTTATGGAAAACGAAATACCAAAATATCTAATTTACGTACTGTAATTATTCACACCCATAAGTCAATACTTTGTAGAATCACCTTTGGCAGTGATTACAGATGTGAGTCTTTTTGGGTAATTCTCTTAAGAGTTTTCCACACATGGATTGTGCAACACATGCCCATTTATTATTTTCAATAGTATTCTTGCTCTGTCAAATTGATTGTTAATTATTGCTAGACAACCATTTTCAGGTCTTGACGTAGATTTAAGTCAAAACTGTAACTCGGCCACTCAGGAACATTCACTGGCTTCTTGGTAAGTAACCGCAGTGTAGTTTTGGCCTTGTGTTTTGGGTTATTTTCCTGCTGAAAGGTGAATTCATCTCCCAGTGTCTGGTGGAAAGCCGACAACCTGGTTTTCCTCTAGGATTTTGCCTTTGCTTAGCTCCATTCCATAAATTTTTATCCTGAAAAACTCACCAGTCCTTAACAATTAAAAGCATACCCATGACATGATTCAGCCAACGCTATGCTTGAAAATATGGAGAGTGGATTTGTCCCAAACATACCACTTTGTACTCAGGACAAAAAGTGAATTGCTTTGCCACACTTTTTGCAGTTTTACTTTAGTGCCAAACAGGATGCACAACAGGAATATATATTTGTTCTATACAGGCTTCTTTTCACTGTCAATTAGGTTGGCATTGTCAAATCACATTTTATTTGTCACATACACATGGTTAGCAGATGTTAATGCGAGTGTAGCGAAATGCTTGTGCTTCTAGTTTCGACAATGCAGTAATAACCAACAAGTAATCTAACTAACAATTTCAAAACTACTGTCTTATACACACAAGTGTAAGGGGATAAAGAATATGTACATAAAGATATATGAATGAGTGATGGTACAGAGCAGCATAGGCAAGATACAGTAGATGGTATCGACTACAGTATATACATATGAGATAAGTATGTAAACAAAGTGGCATAGTTAACGTGGCTAGTGATACATGTATTACATAAAGAGGCAGTAGATGATATAGAGTACAGTATATACGTATACATATGAGATGAATAATGTAGGGTATGTAAACATATTAGGTAGCATTGTTTAAAGTGGCTAGTGATATATTTTACATTTCCCATCAATTCCCATTATTAAAGTGGCTGGAGTTGAGTCAGTGTGTTGGCAGCAGCCACTCAATGTTAGTGGTGGCTGTTTAACAGCCTGGTGGCCTTGAGATAGAAGCTGTTTTTCAGTCTCTCGGTCCCAGCTTTGATGCACCTGTACTGACCTCGCCTTCTGGATGATAGCGGGGTGAACAGGCAGTGGCTCGGGTGGTTGTTGTCCTTGATGATCTTTATGGCCTTCCTGTAACATCGGGTGGTTTAGGTGTCCTGGAGGGCAGGTAGTTTGCCCCCGGTGATGCGTTGTGCAGACCACACTACCCTCTGGAGAGCCTTACGGTTGTGGGCGGAGCAGTTGCCGTACCAGGCGGTGACACAGCCCGCCAGGATGCTCTCGATTGTGCATCTGTAGAAGTTTGTGAGTGCTTTTGGTGACAAGCCGAATTTCATCAGCCTCCTGAGGTTGAAGAGGCGCTGCTGCGCCTTCTTCACGATGCTGTCTGTGTGGGTGGACCAATTCAGTTTGTCTGTGATGTGTATGCCGAGGAACTTAAAACTTATTACCCTCTCCACTACTGTTCCATCGATGTGGATAGGGGGGTGTTCCCTCTGCTGTTTCCTGAAGTCCACAATAATCTCCTTAGTTTTGTTGACGTTGAGTGTGAGGTTATTTTCCTGACACCACACTCCGAGGGCCCTCACCTCCTCCCTGTAGGCCGTCTCGTCGTTGTTGGTAATCAAGCCTACCACTGTTGTGTCGTCCGCAATCTTGATGATTGAGTTGGAGGCGTGCGTGGCCACGCAGTCGTGGGTGAACAGGGAGTACAGGAGAGGGCTCAGAACGCACCCTTGTGGGGCCCCAGTGTTGAGGATCAGGGGGGTGGAGATGTTGTTGCCTACCCTCACCACCTGGGGGCGGCCCGTCAGGAAGTCCAGTACCCAGTTGCACAGTGCGGGGTCGAGACCCAGGGTCTCGAGCTTGATGACGAGTTTGGAGGGTACTATGGTGTTAAATGCCGAGCTGTAGTCGATGAACAGCTTTCTCACATAGTTATTCGTCTTGTCCAGATGGGTTAGGGAAGTGTGCAGTGTGGTTGAGATTGCATCGTCTGTGGACCTGTCTGTAGGCAGAAACTAAAACAAAATACTAAAACAAAATATTGTGGAGTAACTAAAATGTTGTTTTGTATATATAGTATATTTTACATCAATCCAGACAGTTTTTAAATGGATGCGTATCCACCAGATACCCATAGATACCCATATACTTCCAGTCATTGTGCTAACGCTTGTTAGCATTTGCTCACAAAACTACCTCAATCTTCCTTCATACTTGGACACTGAGACATAAAACTTGTATCCCCGAGTTCATTTGAATCTGGGGAAGTAGATAAAAGGTATCATTGCCAAAATCCGAAGTATCCCTTTTCTAAACTGTCTGGCTCGATCAGCCAAGGCCAATGTAAAATACGCTATAATGAGCTTCAAATTAGTCTATTGGGCTATTTCAGCCACACCCTTTGCTGACAGGTGTATAAAATCGAGCACACAGCTATGCAATCTCCATAGACAAACATTGGCAGTAGTTGAAGAGCTCAGTGACTCAATGTGGCACCGTCATAGGATGCCACCTTTCCAACAAGTCAGTTTGTTAAATTTCTGCCTAAGTGCTGTTATTGTGAAGTGGAAACGTCTAGGAGCAACAACGGCTCAGCCGCAAAGTAGGCCACACAAGCTCACAGAACGGGACTGCCGAGTGCTGAGCGTCTGTCCTTGGTTGCAATACTCACTACAGAGTTCCAAACTGCCTCTGGAAGCAACTTCAGCACAAGAACTGTTCGTTGGGAGCTTTGTGAAATGGGTTTCCATGGCCGGGCTGCCGCACACAAGCCTGAAATCACCATGCGCAATACCAAACGTCGGCTGGAGTGGTGTAAAGCTTGCCGACTCTGGAACAGTGGAAATTAATTATCTGGAGTGATGAATCATGCTTCACCATCTGGCAGGCCGACGGGTGAATCTGGGTTTGGCGGATGCCAGTAGAACGCTACCTGCCCCGATGCATAGTGCCAACTGTAAAGTTTGGTGGAGGAGGAATTATGGTCTGGGGCTGTTTTTCATGGTTCAGGCTTGGCGTCTTCGTTCCAGTGAAGGGAAAACTTAACGCTACAGCATACAATGACATTCTAGATTCTCCTGTGCTTCCAACGTTGTGGCAACAGTTTGGGGAAGGCCCTTTCCTGTTTTAGCATGACGATACCCCCGTGCACAAAGCAAGGTCCATACAGAAATGGTTTGTCGAGATCGGTGTAGAAGAACTTGACTGGCCTGCATAGAGCCCTGAACTCAACCCCATCGAACACCTTTGGGATGAATTGGAATGCCAACTACGAGCCAGGCCTAATCGCCCCACATCAGTGCCCAACCTCACTAATGCTCTTGTGGCTGAATGGAAGCAAGTCCCTGCAGCAATGTTCCAACATCTAGTGGAAGGCTTCCCAGAAGAGTGGAGGCTGTTACAGCATTATAATGTACATGAGTTTGGAAAGAGATGTTAGACGAGTAGGTGTCCGCATACTTTTGGTCATGTAGATTTAAAAATCCCTTTGAAACATAAAAATCGTATTTTTGTTAGAAAATAATTACCTGTGTATGTTTGAGGTTTTGGCTATGTATTATCGACTGGCCGGATTACAGTCAAGTCACACAATAACAGGTTGGCCTTAGTCTGGTCTTTGACAAATAAATATATATACTTTCATTGACGTAGACAGGAAGGAAAAAGCGAATGATGTGCTCTGTTCACAGTGGGGTTTTCTGCTTCCTTCCGTTCCACTCTATTGCTTTCTCGCTCTCTTTCTCTGTGAACTCACACATCCACACAACACAAACAAATTCTCAATAGGCATGGTTTCTCTCTCATATTTTTCAGTTACTCTGTCACCATTGTCCCTGTTATCCCCATTGTGCTCCTGATTAGAAAGAGATTGTCACCTCTAGCCTCGTATAGTTTTACCAATATTATGTTCCCCACCATGTCCTGGCACCTGCCTGTGCATTCTATTATAATGGTTAGAATTTACAAAGTGAACCGGCATCCCTCCCCCTTTCACAGCTTTCATGTCAGAGCTCACTCAGTTACAATTGAGGCAGGCATGGTCTGAAATGCAGAGTGCAGTCTGATCTGGAAATTTGTTGCAGTTGTGTCATGAGTGTGAATATTAGAATGGCTTTGTCTTTCCTGGTTTCACATGTTGCCTTACAGCTCGAGTCAGAAATGGTGCATGCATACATATGAATTAATAAATAAATACCGGCATTTCTTAACCAGGGGGAGGTTGGGAAGGGAATCAAGATGCCGTCATGATTTGGCTTAACTGATAGCTTAATGCTTCTATTTATCCAAAGGTATTGAAAGTGTATCACGAGCCAGAACGCACAAAAAATAAACTGCAAATGCATCCAACCATTTTGTAGAGTCACAAACTTGATGTTGTCATTGCTTGCAAGGAATACGAGACCAAATACTGAACTTTTGACTACTTTAATACCCTATAAGTGAATTTGTCCAAAACACTTGTGACTTTACATGGGGGGGACTAGATACAAAAAGTGATTTCATTTCTAAAAGGTGAAACAGATATGTATGAAAATCACCATCTTTGGGGGTATTTTCATCTCTAATCCAAAATGCTCGATTATAGCCAAAGCAAAAAATGTTGCTTCACTGTCCAAATACACATGGAAGGGAGTGTACATTTAGGATTCCTCGATCCGTACAACCTCCTTTTCAGATCCGTACACCTGGCTACAGTGTGAGCATGCATTGCGCCCGGCCCGCCACAGGAGTAGCTAGAGCGCGATTGGACAGGAACAGCCATGCCGGCCTAACCCTCCCCTAACCCGGGTGACGCTGGGCCAATTTTGCACCGCCTCATGGGTCCCCTGGTTGCGGCCGGCTGCGACAGAGCCTGGACTCGAACCAGGATCTCTAGTGACACAGCTACCAGTGTGATGCAGTGCCTTAGACCACTGTGCCACTCGGGAGGCCCCGGCATGGTTTAGTCAGATTGTGTGCTTGTTGATTTCCCTTTCCTCCCTAACGTGGCCTCCTGCTGTATTCCAGCTGCTTGACATTCCCAGGAGCACCCCGAGCTGTCACCTGTAGTCAGACCTCATCCACCCTGACAGAACAAAATGGAGGGAGGGGACCGGGGGATGTAATGACAAGGGGGCTTGACAGCTGGGACTCAGGAGGGGGGCTTCTGGTGACATTGAAACGCCATCCTTCTGCGAGGAGATAAGAGACGGGAATGGATGCCCTAACAGACAGACAGCGAGACAGACCGACAGACGTGTGTACTAGAAGGGTTTGTGCTGCCTGTTAAATCAGGTTGCACGGTGCACCTGAGTGTTTGTCTCAACATCACTACCTTGGCAGAGTGACAGGGATACATCATTGATGTCTATAACCACAGTTGTCTCACTGCTGCTGCTGCTGCTGTTGGAACATTGTTACTTTGTGTTAGTTGTCACTGTCTGGGTTTATTCAAGCCACAGTATACGGTGAGTTCTGGGATAAACAGTATATCTAATAGGATATCAACTTTTGGGTTATTCATCCAGACCATTAAAACCCCCCATGTGGTTTCTATCAACATAAGGCTCGAGGTTTGTGAGGTATTCTTTTACTTTCTTTGTGTCTGCTTTCTATTACAGCATGTTGTTTCAGAACTGGAATAGTGAGGAAAGCAATCAGCTGATGACTGTCTTTTCCTGCTGTTTTATCTGGCCAGCGTCTATTCTATTCCTTACTCAGTATGGCTCAGTGTGTTGCCTGAACGTCTGAGCCAGTTCTGTTGACATAAGCAGAAGAGTGGTTCCTTGGTAATATTTTTAAAGTATGTTGCATCATGTTAGGGGAAAATCACGTGCTGTAGTTTTAAACACTTTTATATTCTAGTGTGTTTCCCATGGGGGCTTTGAATTGATTGCGTAATTAGTTGTGTAAAATAAACCTAAAAATGTACCTCCAGCTCCTTTCCCTTTTCACTCCATAGTTAAGTTTACATTTGGTAATGAATTAAACAGCTCTATGCTATTAAAATGAGCTTTTGCTGACATCTTTATAAGCTGAGGATAAGCTTAATCAGAGGATTGCAGACCAAGCACATTAGCCTACGTCCAGCAAAACGAGGTGAAAATAAGTTAATTGTATATCAGGTTTATTTTTCTATTTCTCTACTAACCAACTAGACCGCTCTGGATTTTACATCCGTTTTGGTAACAATTATTTGAACAGGTTGTAAAAAACAAACAAAAGGAAACAGGAGACTAATCGCAATGTTTAAATAACATTGAGATGTAAATCACACGAATCAACATACAACATATTTGACACTTCATGTACAGTAAGCTATTGAAACCAAACCACACTAGCTCCAGTAATCACTGTAACCTTTGCCAATAGAGAAGGAGAATTGTCAACGTAGATTGAATGCATGTATTCTCTCGACTCCTTTGGATTTGTGCGGACTGATGAACTGTCTCCACACCTTCTCATCACCTCACACACACGTACCCACTTCTCATGCTTACTCCCCCATAGTGTTAGCTCATGTCTTCAACTTGGCATGGGCCCACTCTTTGACATCATTACTGCTATCAGTCAAATGCTGTGGGGGTACTGGCGTTGCTGCCGTTATGTAACCACCCAGCCTTCCTGATGGCTTCCTCATCCTCATCCCATCGTGGTGTAGGGCCCCAGGGAGAGCACAGTTCCTCGTTTCTCATGCCAGCAGACAGGAGGGTAAATATGACAGTCATCATCCGTGGGTGTCAGTTCTGTTTTTCCCTGTTATTCTTTGCATGTCCCTAGCCCAACAGTTTGTTCACATCCCATTGGGAGGCAAGCACAGAGTAGAAACTCAATCTGTATGCCAGGAACTTTCTCCCCATCAGATCAAATGCAGAGTGATTTGATTGTGCTGCCTATGTCCTTGTCCCTGGAGAGAGGTGAGCTTTTATGTACAGATGAGTCGAGTGCATACAGTTCGCATGCAAAGACGGTAAGTAACCATGGTCACACTAGCCTCCCAGCCCCATCCCCTATGTGTGCCTCTGCCAGCTGGGATTATGTGTGCGTGTACACAGGTTCTGTAGAGTAAATTGACAATGCATTTACTAATAGTAGACGTGACATGAATAACAGATGTTTAGAAGTAACATGAATGTCCCTTTTTAAAGCTCCAAGAATGTAGCTGTCTGCGATATAGAGAATGTTGCATCTCTATCTTTATGATTTGCGTCCTCATGTCACCTAGCCAAAAAGTAAAATAGATGTATTTTATATGTGAGTGTTTCTCCTCAGGTCAGTTGATTCTAGAGAGAAGAGATGATTCAGAGAGGCAAAGTCTGTCCGTGTGAGGTCTGTCCCTAATGGACTGTAATTAAGCTTCTTTCTTCCTGCCAGACCATTTAAAAAAAGTGGTATATGATCACACTGGTAATAGATCATTTGTTGCATTACTTGTGAGGCACAGCTGAGTGAGCATACCTCACCATCCCGCCACTGAGAAAAGGGGATACAGTCTTCCAGCTGATAGCCAAACTCAAGTTGCGCTGCATTATTTCTGCCTCATGCGCCAATTCATGTTGTTAAGGGCAGTATTTCCACTTTGGATGAATTGCGTGCCCATAGTGAACTGCATCAAAATCTGTCCTAAATTGCTAGTATATGCATATTATTACTAATATTGAATAGAAAACACTCTGAAGTTTCTAAAACCGGTTGAATTATGTCTGTGAGTATAACAGAACTCACAGGGCAGGCAATCTTCCAAACAAGTTTTGAAATCCTGAAAGTTGGGGCAACTTTGACGTCATCGCCCCCTCCCTTCCCAACAAGTTATGGATCTGGAAACACTTCATACGTCTTCCACTAGATGTCCTCATTCAGTAGAAAGTGTAATGGAGCATTTGCTGTGAACTTTGACCTAATTGGAAGGAAAGTAGTAGGTGTCGCAAAAGATTGCCATTTTGTTGTGGCGCGTTTGGAACAGCCGTAGCAACCAAAGACAATCAGCCCCAGATGAAAACGAATGATCCGGTTGGAATGCTATTGGATATATATGATTATAACATCCTGAAGATTGATTCTGCACTTAGTTTGACCAGTTTCTTCGACCTGTAATATGTCTTTTGGAAGTTTTGATGCAAAGTTATCCTGGACCAGAAGTCATTTTTTGGCCATGTGAGCTGAAAGTGATAGCAAATGCTGCTACTTGGACACGAGAATTGAACATTATGAAACAAAACGATTTATTGTTGAAATAGGACTACTTGCACTACATTCTGATGAAAGATCATCAAAGGTAAGGGAATATTTATGTTGTAATTTTGTGTTTATGTTGACTCCAACATGGCGGAGAAATATTGTTACGTCTGAGCGCCGTCTCAGATTATTGCAATGTTAGGCTTTTTCCGTAACGTAAAAAACAAATGTGACACACTGGTTCTTAATGCAACCGCTGTATCTTTAATTATATGTAGAACATGTATCTTTAGTCAAAGTTTATGATGAGTAATTCTGTTATCTGGCGTAGCTTTCTATACTTCCTCCGGATATTTTGGAGGATTTTCTGAACATGGCATCAATATAAACCGAGATTTATGGATATAAAAACATAAATGTACTGTGTAACATGTCATATGACTGTCATCTGATGAAGATTTTCAAGAGGTTAGTGATAGATTTTTTTATCCTGCTTTTGTGATTTTTATCTTTTGCTGGAAAAAAAATGGCTACGTTTTTTCTTTGGCTTGGTGGTGGTCTAACATAAATATATGTTGTTTTCGCCGTAAACCATTTTTAAAAATCTGACACGCTGGGTAGATGAACAAGGTGTTTATCTTTCATTTGAGGTATTGGACTTGTTAATGTGTGGAGGTTATATATTTCTAAAGAATATTTTTGCATTCCCTGTGCCACCTTTTCAGCTGAAGGGGGGGGGGGGGGTGGAGTTCATGTAGGGGTACCCATCGCCTTTAAAAGTTGTTAACTGCTATGACCAGAGAAAGTGAAATATTCCTCAATATGAAAAAAGCAGCAAACCACTGGTTGTAGCATGAGTGGCTTATAAAAGCGTTGAACAAATTGTTGACAATCCTGAATAACAACTTAAATGTGACCTCATTCTTAAAAAAGCAGCTATTTGCTGTATTCGTTGAGTCTCTCTGGTCGTGGCTTTAAAAGTTTAGAAATCTCACAGTATCAACTTTGCTGTATGTTCAAGGCTTCTTTTTACAGAAGAAACTGTACAGACACAAGAATCTGACCTATCTGATTGGCCAGGGGTAGGCCTATAGGTGCACTGGACCTGCCGGGTAGGTGGAGTTATACCTTCAGACGAGTGGTGCAACGGATCACAAAACTCATGGATCGGATCGCGGTTTTGAGTCAGATCATCTTTTTGGATCAGCAACACACAAAAAAGGGAGACAAATATAAATTTGCTTTCCATTTATTACTTAAAGAACACTTAAAGCAAGGAACTTTTCAATGTTGAAATAAAATCTTATAATAAAATATTAAATACTCAATTGTTCAATTAAAGTGCAATATGAGGCATGATACCTTCTTCCTTTGAACAATAGTGAGTGAAAAAATAGCCTGTATCCACATCAAACAAAAGTTTTTTTTTAAAGAAAGCAAATCAGACCTGAGCTTATAACTTCAAATTCTTTTTCAAAAAGATGAGGATGTCTACATTGTCTGGGGAGAGGGTAGGTCGCTATGTCCCCTGCCGTGGAGAACACCCTCTCGCTGGGAACTGAAGTGCCAGGCACAGCCAGGTAGCATCTTATCATCATGGCAATGTGAGGGTATTTACACTCATTGCTTTTCCACCATGCCAGTGGATCACCATCCACTGCAATGACACTTGCTGCCTTGTAGGATGCCTCTGCATCTTTTGATGGTGTTGGCAAACGTCTTGCCTGTGTCCTTGTTCGCAGAGGTCCCCCCGAAAAGCTCCTTCTTGGCCAAATTAGTTTTGTGGTGGAGATGCCTCTGAATCTTCTTAGAACTGTAATTGTGGCAATAACATTTTAATAAAAGCCATTATTATTCCAAATCAAAAATGGATGATTCTAATAGCAATAGCATAGATTAAGATTAGACTGCAATATATTTATTAAGTAATTCACACATATTTACATTTTTTTACCTCTTCAGTGGCCACAATCTCAGTGGTGAGATCACTGTATGTCCTCCGGTGTCGGGCAGGGTCTAGGTGAGACAGGGACTTGAACCTTGGATCCAGTGAAGTAGAGCTATAAAGGTAGTCCTGTACATTAGGGGGGTATCTGGGGTTCAGATCCTCTCTAATGGCAGCTTTGACATCTCTAGTGGTGGTGCTGTCTTCCTCACTTGGGGCCATGGATTGTAGAATCCTTGTTTTCAGAGGTAGGATCATGGACACAGAAGGTGCAGTTTCAGTGCTCAATAGGGTTGTAACCGTTTTGAGGGGTTTGAGCACCTGGAGGACCTCCTCTGACACTTTCACGTGATAATGTCTATGTTTTGTCAGGGTCTTGTCTGTCAGGGCAGAGTATACAGCTGCCTGATGCTCAAGATATCTCTCCAACATGTCATAAGTGGAGTTCCATCTTGACGTGACATCGTGTATGAGCTCATGGGTCGGGAGCTGTATCATTTCTTGCTTGGTCTTAAGCACATGAGCGGCTGTTGTGTGTCGTTGAAAAAAGGAAACCACCTTCCTGATCCTCCCAAGGAGGCGGTCCATCTGGTTCACTGAGATTCCCCGTTGGGATGCTAAATATGTTCTGGACTGTGGCCCCAGTCCAGCTTCTATCACTGCATTTACTTGGTTCTTGGCATTATTTGTGGTGATAGAAATGTCTCAATTGGGCCTCTCTAGCTTCTACTCTGCTACTGCTCCTAGCAGTACTTGCACCAGATTTGTGCCTGTATGACTCTCATAGAGGGAGCGTGTCTGTAGCACCGGACTTCACATATCCCACTCCTCTGTGGAGTAGTGAACAGTCACAGTCACGTAGCTTTCCGTTGCCTTGGTGAGGGCAACAGAGGATGCCTTGGATAATTTGTCAACAATTTTGATATTTTCCTGTTCATAAAGATCAGGCACGATCTTCATACTGAAGTGGGGGGCGCGAGGGATTTCGTAGCGTGGCTCAAGCACTTTCACCATATTTCTAAACACTTTGTTTTCCACAACAGAGTATGGCCTCGTGTCTGCAGCGATAAACATCCCAATAGATGATGGTGATGGCTGTAGTCCGGTCTGATTCTGCAGCAAATGGCTGCTTAAATTCCGCGGTGAGAAGTTGTTGTCTCTTGGCTGAGTTGGCTCCCGTCACTGACACACCAGGGTGGTGATGCTTTAAATGAGTGTCCATTCTCAATGTATTTCCATGATCATACGGCTTTCTTCTGGCACAATGCCTATTCACCGTAATGGTGTTTTCCACCACCCTTCTTCCGTCATCATATATATACTCCGATACATGAGACTTAAATGAATCGGGAGGCTTTTCCAGTTCTTCAGCTCCTCACTACTCTTTTTTTTCTTCTTTGCTTTTTGCAACGTGAGCATCCAGGGTTGATTCGTTGGGATTCAACATGCCCCGTTCACGTGAACAGTACACACAACTGCTTTAAAAAAAATAATCAAATCAACCATCAGGCTTCAGAGTAAAACACTTGTCTTGTCTTTATCTTTTCACTGCAACTCTGCATCGAGATTTAGGGAATTATGACTATGGTCAACTATGGTCTGTTCCAGCACTACTCCAGACACATGCAATAGTTCAAAATGGGAAACCGCTACGGTTTGCTGAATCAAGTACACCTACCGCCAACAGCGCTTTATTGTTGGGTTTCTTACAGAAATGTTTGGTGATCAACTAGGTATGCTTTGGAGATTGGCCAGTCGATCGCGATCAACGTGTGGGTGACCACTGCAAACACTAACCCCCTGCCTGCTCCTCACGCTATCTTTCTTCTGACGGACAGACACTATTTAATGCACAGAATGAAAAATGTCTCACCAAATCCTACTTACTAGTTAGTCACTGTCCCTCTTGAAGTTCAGAAGTTCAATCCATTTTTACTCGCACATAGGCATACTGTGTAAGGATGAGAATTTGTAGATAGGAGTTTTTTTTGTATTGGCAGGTATTCTACCATTGGCATAGTCAAAGAGATATATGACTGCATTATTTATGGTGGGCTCCCGTTTTCCCTTATTATGTCAACCTCTTACGACTCCGATAAATAATGTAGACTCCGTTGTTATATCAAGTTCATAACCCTGCCCAGTGACACACAAAATCACACCAATAATCTCTTTCAAGCTGTGCATATACGTCTATGTTGTAATACCCACTGTGTGTGTTATATGACTAGGTAACACATTTCAAAGAGAATACTTACAAAACCAAAGACTCCTAATTCCTGGTAGAATAGAGGGGGCTGTTTCGAAATACACCAACTAGTCAGAGTAGCCTCTAATGTCTTGTTATCTTGTATCATATTGTTTTTGTTTTTCACTACTCTCCCCATATTATTTGGCATTAAAACCTCACTTATTTTGAAATGTTTGAAATTATTTTTTACAGTACACTTCAATCTTTCTTCCTTTGTTTAAATAGTTGTTGTGTTGTTAATGTGAGAGGCCGGTTAATTGAATTACTGTGCAACATGATATCATAGAAAAATGCCATTCTGACGTTTTTGCTAAAAAACATCACAACATAATGCATCAACTAATTGATGTTTGTCAATACATAAAAGTAAATGGGGGGGGGGACATCAATCAATTGACATTTATGTCAATACATCAAAGTAAATGGGAAAAGAAGTGCATCAACCAATTGACGTTTATGTCAATACATTGCAGTAAATGGGAAAAGATTAGCATCAACCATCCTTCACCTCCTCCACCCACCCCCTCTCTCTTCCACCCTCTCACTATCTTCTATCTCTCTCCCTCCCCCTTCTTTCACCGCTCCGCCCGTTCCCCTCTCGCTCTCTCACTCTCCCTTCCTGCTCGCTCTCTCCCTCCTCCCTCTCTCTCTCTCTCTCAATACCTCTCTCTCTTCTCTTTCTATATCCCTCCCTCCCGCCTACTCTCTCTCCTCTTTCCCACTTCCACAGACTGGATTTTGGATGCATAGAAGTTAATACATTGCATTCAATGCAAAAGATATGCATTAAGGATATTGATGTATAGGTTTGCATCAATAGATTTGACGCATAAGTCAATACATTGCATTAAAGACAAAAACGTTGGTGATAAAGCTGCAATAGGTAAATTGGTGAAAGATTAGGGCTGTTACGGTGACCGTATTACCGCCACACCGGCGGTCACGAGTCATGATGGCAGTCAAATTCCATGTGACCTGTTAGTCACGGTAATTAGGCTTCGCCAAGCTCTGATGCTGCTGATGGTCATTAGTAGCCTACCAAACTTGCTAACTACCTGGTACGCAGCACTCTGTCGTCCCTCTAATCACTCTGATTAATGCAAATGTTCGAAAATTGAATCAAACACTCCATGAGAGCCCATGAGCTCATGTTGCGCAACATTTCTATAGGCAATGCAATTGCTTGAGAAAACACTGATGGCCCCTATTAAGAAGAGGAGGATCCTGTCAGGTTTCTATATGCTAGGACAATATATTTATTTTTCAACCATCCTAATATTAAGCGCATTGCTTCTCTTTCTATTTAGGTGCATAGATGACATGTATTTTTTCCCCAATGAACCTGTTTTGACACAGGTGCATGATAATGGTTCATTCTAAATCAAAACAAATTTCACATATATATTATTTAGTATATGTAAAGACCAGATAAAATCAAGAATAGTCTGATGGGTGACACTATTAGCCTATCACTTGTGAAATATATATTATCACAACGATGCCCATTTCTTTTATCTTTTTCAAATCATAGTCATGTAGCCTAGCCCATAGGCCTATATGTTTTGTTAAGGTTTGTATCACAACTAAAGTGGATAAATAACGTCTTAAAATGAAGCACATTAATCCGCTTTACAACGGGTGTAGAGCCTAACTGATTTACATAAGCAGCGTGTGAGTTTCAAGTTTGGGCAAGATCTTTTTCAATAAACTGATTTGTGGTCACTTTTGACAATGGTGTTTTCCTGCTAATGGAATATTTGGGCTGATAGCCTACTTCCATGTGCGCATTGCTGCACTTATAATGTGTAGAAATAGCCTAATAGTTTATCAACATTTTAACAATGTTCTGACCTGTTGCATCAGCCTTATTGCTTTTAAAAGTTATTTTGATGCAAGTGGTTGTATAAATTTGTGATCTATCGCATCCCACAATTGTCCCAGACTACAGTATGTTTGGAATACATATTTCTCGCAGCAAATAGAAACGTCAACTTTTGTACTATGTGGGATAGTAGATTGACATAGGCTAGTGCTTTTTCTGTTCATTAGGCCTACTCATCTTGTTGGCTGACGAAAATAAATGTGGACAGTTCTTCCAACGTCTTCAATATGCGCCTCGGAATTGTATAAGGATGCACGCAGTTGTGTCCCCGATGTGTCTGTATTCACTTGTAGCGTATGAGACTGAGTGCCATGTGAGTGAGAGGTGCTTTGGCATGCAGCGGGGAGAAGGGAATTATAATTGTTATGTTCAGCCCAAGGGTATAACAGCCTCTGGCCACAAAAGACATGGATTTTTTTTAGAGGGATTATGGCCACACAAAGGGTATATCAGACAGGAAATTCAAGGCATTATCAAGTGCTTGTCAAATTGTGAATGAGAGACTGATGAAGTGTGTACAGCCTGCGCCAGAAACAAAGCAGAGCTCATGGCTTTCATGCAACTTTTTTCAAATCCTCATTAGAGTCACATAATGCAGCCTTAGAATGTATTAAGAATCAAAACATATAGCCCAACATTTGTATCTCAACTAAAGTAGCATAAATAACTCTAAGCATATATGATTACCTGTTTCTTTGTTAACCGCTAAACAGAGAATAGCCGCATGTGAGCACTCCCTCAAATTGTTTAGAAGAAATATCCTTTCTATTCAGCTATTCAGCTATGTTCAATTGTATTCTTCATACTATAAAGTACTATAAAATAATGACACAGAATTCTAAGCAAATCTTGTCTGCTAAATTAACTAGTGTAGCCCACAGCCATATGGCATAGCCAGATCAGGGCCTAACATAATGACAAAGCAATATATGCTATTCTGTTCTTCTGAAAAATACTACATTTTCTTCATATAATTTTTCTTTAGACCTGTTTTAAAATAAATAATAGATTTATTGTGATGGTGTCGGCTATATTACTTGGATTTATTAGACTCATTAAAATGTAGATGTTCCAAAGGTCTGCATCAGTGACATGTAGGCTATGCGTGGAAGACAGGAGATGCTAAATGTGTTTATGTTAATTAACAGTCAATTACTGTGAGACCGGCAGTTATTTGCTTGACAATCACTGGCTGACAACATTTCATGACAGCCACAGTCCTATGAAAGACTCACATAGACAGACAGTGACATCTGTGACTGTTTTCTGGCCTCCTTTCAAAACAAAGTGGAGGCTACTGTATCTACCAACAGTTGCAAAAGTCTTATCCTTCATCTGACCCCTTCACCCCCCCAGGACTGTCTGACTCGCCGCCTGAGAACATACAATGTCATCTCCCTAAAGCCATCATCAATTCACAATTTTCTAAATCCACAACCACAACCTGCTCCCTTGACCCCATGCTCACTGCCTTAGTGAACAATAAAACCATTAAGACGGTCTGTTTTTAATTTTGTAATTTTAACAACTTAATTTCAATAAAAAACTTGACCCCACTTGTCCATGACTTTTCCTAAATATGTGTATTTTACACTCTAGCAGTACTTTCAGACAAATATCATAAAATACAAAAATTCCTGAGCATTTCATCCTCAAAGCACCATGACCGTATGCATTTTTACAATACAATAGGGGTACCAGTATCCATTTTTACAGTAGAATATGAGTACTAATAGCCACCACCAGTCTAATAAATCCATTGTGCCAATGTAATTTGGTTGTGTTTATGTCAGTGTAAGGCAAAATTAGAATACGAAATGTAAATATTTGAAAGAGCATTTTAACATTTTCATTATTTTATGTTGCTGTAGAATACAGTGAGTGGCATTAGAAAGTATTCACACTCCTTTACTTTGTCCATATTTTGTTGTGTTACAAGTGGGATTAAAATGGATTTAACAATCTACAAAATAGTCATGTCAAAGTGGAAGAAAAAAAATATATTGAAAATATGAAGAGTTGTACAAACATAATGGTTTGTATTCAGGACAGAAAGTTAATTTATTTGCTATTTTATTGTGCAGTATTACTTTAGTGACTTATTGAAAACATGATGCATGTTTTGAAATATTTGTATTCTGTACAGGCTTCTTTCTTTTCACTCTGTTATTTATGGTAGTATTGTGGAGTAACTACAATGTTGTTGATCCATCTTCAGTTATCTCCTATCATAGCCATTAAACTATGTAACTGTTTAAAATCACCATTGCCCTCAAGGTGATATCCCTGAATGGTTTCCTTCCTCTCCGGTAACTAAGTAATGAAGGGTGCCTGTATCGTTGTAGTTACTGGGTGTATTGATAAACCATCCAAAGTGTATTTAATAACTGCTCAAAGGGATATAGCACAGGAGGGGATAGCTGCCTTCTTATCGGCTCATAACTAACCATGCTATTTTGTTTGTTTTTTCGTGTTGTTCGTAACTTTTTTTGTACATAATGTTGCTGCTACCATCTCTTATGCCCGAAAAGAGCTTGATTACTCACCTCAAATTGGACGAAGAGTTTTCTTCAATGAGTCGGATGAGAGGGATATACTACAGACACCCGACCAGGCCCAGATCCCCGTCATTTGCTGGAGAAAAAACAGAGATTTTGCGGAAAAAGATCAGGGTGCCTTGTGAGGATCAGGTGATGAGTGACTAATCTGCCTTGGCCTTCCCTCCTGCTAGCTAATGTTCAATCGCTGGAAAATAAATGGGATCAACGGGACATTAAAAACTGTAATATCTTATGTTTCACCCAGTTGTGGCTGAACGACGACATTAAGAACATACAGCTGGCGGGTTATACACTCTATCGGCAGGATAGAACAGCAGCCTCTGGTAAGACATCGGGTGGGGACCTATGCATATATGTTAACAACAGCTGGTGCACAATATCTAAGGAAGTCTCAAGATTATGCTCACCTGGGGTAGAGTATCTCATGATAGGATGTAGACCACACCATCTACCTAGAGAGTTCTCATCTGTATTTTTCGTAGATGTCAACATACCACCACAGACTGATGCTGGCACTAAAACTACACTCAATGAGATGTACACCGCATATGCAAACAGGAAAATGCTCATCCAGAGACGGCGCTCCTAGTGGCCGGGGACTTTAATGCAGGGAAACTTAATTCAGTTTTACCTCATTTCTAGCATGTTACATCTGCAACCAGAGGGAAACAAATTCTAGACCACCTTTACTCCACACACAGAGATGCGTACAAAGCTCTCCCTCGCCCTCCATTTGGCAAATCTGACCATGATTCCATCCTCCTAATTCCTGCTTACAAGCAAAAATGTAAGCAGGAAGCACTGGTGACTCGGTCTATAAAAAAGTGGTCAGATGAAGCAGGTGCTGTTTTGCTAGCACAGACTGGAATATGTTCCATGATTCTTCCGATGGCATTGAAGAGTACACCACATCAGTCACAGGCATTATCGATAAGGGTATCAAGTACGTCATCTCAACAGTGACTGTACGTACATACCCCAACCATTAGCCATGGATTACAGGCAACATTCACACTGAGCTAAAGGGTAGAGCTGCCACTTTCAAGGAGCGGGACCCTAACCCGGAAGCTTATAAGAAATCTCACTATGCCCTCCGACGAACCATCAAACAGGCAGTGTCAATACGGAACTAAGATCGAATCGTACTACACCAGCTCCGATGCTCGTCGGATGTGGCAGGGCTTGCAAACTATTTCAGACTACAAAGGGAAGCACAGCCGAGAGCTGCCCAGTGCCACGAGCCTAACAGACAAGCTAAATTACTTCTATACTCGCTTCGAGACAAGTAACACTGAAACATGCATGAGAGCGTCATCTGTTCAGGATGACTGTGTGATCATGCTCTCCGCAGCTGATGTGAGTAAGACCTTTAAACAGGTCAACATTCACAAGGCCACAGGGCCAGATGGAATACCAGGATGTGTACCCCGAGCATCCTCTGACCAACTGGCAAGTGTCTTCACTGACATTTTCAACCTCTCCCTGTCTGAGTCTGTAATACCAACATGTTTCAAGCATACCACCATAGTCCTTGTGCCCAAGAACCTGCCTAAAGGTTTACCTGCCTAAATGACTACCAACCTGTAGCGCTCAAGTCTGTAGCCAGGAAATGCTTTGAAAGGCTGGTCATGGCTCACATTATCACCATTATCCCAGAAACCCTATTCCCACTCCAGTTTGCATACCGCACCAACAGATCCACAGATGATGCAATCTCTATTTCACTCCACACTGCCCTTTCACACCTGGACAAAAATAACACCTATGTGAGAATGCTATCCATTGACTACAGCTCAGCGTTCAACACCATAGTGCCCTCAAAGCTCATCACTAAGCTAAGGGACTAAACACCTCCCTCTGGACGAGGTCAGAGACCTGACCGTGTGGTGCAAGGACAACAACCTCTCCCTCAACATGATCAAGACAAAGAAGATGATTGTGGACTACAGGAAAAGGAGGACCGAGCACGCCCCCATTCTCATTGACGGGGTTGTTGTGGAGCAGGTTGAGAGCTTCAATTCCTTGGTGTCCACATCACCAACAAACTAAGATGGTCCAAACACACCAAGCCATGGTGTGGTGTCACTACATGATGTCGTGAAGAGGGCACAACAAAACCTATTCCCCCTCAGGAGACTGAAAAGATTTGGCAGATCCTCAAAAGGTTTTACAGCTGCACCATCGAGAGCAACCTGATGGGTTGCATCACTGCCTGGTATGGCAACTTCTCGGCCTCCGACCGCAGGCACTACAGGGGGTTGTGCGTATGGCTCAGTGCATCACCGGGGCCAAGCTTCCTGCCATCCAGGACCTCTATACCAGGCTGTGTCAGAGGAAGGCCCTAGAAATTGTCAAAGACTCCAGCCACCCTAGTCATAGACTGTTCTCTCTAGTTCTGCATGGAAAGCAAGTTCAAACCCCTGAGCTGACAAGGTACAAATCTGTCGTTCTGCCCCTGAACAGGCAGTTAACCCACTGTTCCAAGGCCGTCATTGAAAATAAGAATTTGTTCTTAACTGACTTGCCTAGTTAAATAAAGGTACAATTTAAATTAAATACCTCGACACCGGTGCCCACTATTGTTATTTTCTGCTGCTCTTGAATTATTTGTTATTCTTATCTTTTACTTTTTTTGTTTTCTGGTATTTTTCGTTGTTTTCTTAAAACGGCATTGTTGGTTATGGGCTTGTAAGTAAGTATTTCAATGTAAGGTCTGTTGTATTTGGCGCATATGACAAATCAAATTTGATTTGATATTCAATGTCTGTTTTTTTACCCATCTACCAGTATGTGCCCTTCTTTGCGAACCATTGGAAAACCTCCCTGGTCTTTGTGATTGAATCTGTGCTTGTGGTTCATTGCTCGACTAAGGGACCTTACAGATAATTGTATGTGTGGGGTACAGAGATGTCATAAAACATTTTTAAACGCTATTATTGCACATAGAGTCTATGCAACATATTATTATGTGACTAAGCACAGTTTTATTATTGAACTTATTTAGGCTTTCCATAACGAAGGGGTTGAATACTTATTTACTCAAGACATTTCAGCTTTTCGTTTTTAATTAATTTTTGATTAAAAAATAAATAATGGGGTATTGTGTGTAGATTAGTGACACAATATCTCATGTATTCAATTTTAAGTTCAGGCTGACCCAACAAAATGTGGGAAAAGTCAAGTGGCGTGAATACTAAAAACATATCATTTCAAGTGTAAAGTTTATTTTATTCGTGGAGTGCCTTTGTTACAACTTTGAAACCAAAAGCATGTGTGTTGAAACACTTATTTTTAGAATGACAAAATAAATACTCAAACACACAGTCAATGAGGAAAATATCACAAACAATCAATAGCCTAAACATCGGTTGATAGCGAAAATCAGCACATAATGAATATAAGTGTTGATATGACAGCGGTTAAAAATAGTATTAAATATTATTTTCAGTTACTGTTCACATTTTGTGGCCTCGCTCGAGCTTACAGTATGGTGTGCGTCTTCACACAACAGTTGGATCTCATTTAGCTGTTATCCGTTGTCCTACAAGTCACCACAAATCTTCTTCACTTGATTGCAACACTTCCCACAAGCAAGTTGCTTGCAGCTGAAACAGGTGCCATGCGTTCTCTTCCAAGTGCACCTGACCATCTTGCAGTATCTCCTCCTTGTGCAGTGGCTGGCGTGGAATCTTTGCTGCTGCCTTGGCCCTCATACAGTAATGTCTCTCACACAGCCCGTGCGACTGACTCATGGTGAAGTCTCTCCTGCTCATGGTGTTGTTTAGTGTGAATATGTATGCGAGTGACTCAACAGTATACACATCAGCTACTACAGCGAGTGAAATCACTGCAACACAAAGGGCTGCAGTTAGTTCCAGAATGGGTGGCAAGGAATAAGTTAGTCCTAAATATTTCAAAAACAAAATGCATTGTATTTGGGACAAATCATTCACTAAACCCTAATCCTCAACTAAATCTTGTAATAAATCATGTAGAAATGGAGCAAGTTGATGTGACTAAACTGCTTGTGAGTAACCCTGGATTGTAAATTGTCATGGTCAAAACATGTTGATACAACAGTAGCTAAAATGGGGAGAAGTCTGTCCATAATTAAGCACTGTTCTGCCTTTTTAAAAAACACTATCAGCAAGGCAGGTCCTACAGGCTCTAGTTTTGTCACACCTGGACTATTGAGTTGAGTCGTGTGGTCAGGTGCCACAAAGAGGGACCTGGGAAAATTACAATTGGCCCAGAACAGGGCAGTGGGCTGGCCCTTAAATGTACGTGGAGAGCTAACATGAATAATATGCATGTAAATGTCTCATGGCTCAAAGTGGAGGAGAGATTGACTTCACCAACTACTTGTTTTTGTTAGAAGTGTTGACATGCCGAATGCACCGAGGTGTCTGTTTAAACTACTAGCACACAGCTCCGACACACATGCATACCCCACAAGACATGCCACCAGAACAGATTATGGGAGGCACACAGTATTACATTGAGCCATGGCTACATGGAACTATTCCACGTAGTTCCATGGAAAATTCAAGCAGTAGAATCAGATTTAAAAAACTGATAAAAATACACCTTATGGAACAGTGGGGACAGTGAAGAGACACACGCAGGCACGGACACACATACGCACGAGAAGACATGCACTCTACACACACGTACACATGGATTTTGTATTGTGGATATGTGATAGTAAAGTAGTGGCCTGAGGAAACACACTTAATGTGTTGCGGAAAGTGTTATGAAATGTAATGTCATGTGATATTTTTAATTGTATATAACTGCCTTAATACTTCTGAACCCCAGGAAGACTAGCTGCTGCCTTGGTCGCAGCTAATGGGGATCCTTAAAAACGATATCAAAATAAGAATAATAATTGTTCATGCACTGCTTAAACAACATGTTTGCGTTGATAACTGCCAAGTCAAACATGTTGTAGAACACAGCAACAGGCCAGCGGCAAGTTCCTCCCTCAAACTAGTACAAGCCGTGACATCTGATCCAAAACATTATCCGCCACTCGTTTACCTGCTGCCCGATATGGATTCTTTCCCAGATATGGAAAGCCGTTCAGCATGAATTAGAATAATCATCATCAGAGATGTCATGATCCATTTCTTCCCTGCCGTCTGAGTCATTTTCATTCAGATCTTGTAGCAACGCTAAGGCTGCATGTGCATCCATTCGTCTTGGTCTTGTCATTGTAAATTACACACGCTCTCTACCCCAAGTAGGGCTAGAGTGGACTAATAAGACTGCTTGGATTCAGTGGACTGATATAGGGTACACAGTTTTGAGATTATAATTACAATAGATGCATACAATAGAATGCCCCACCCTGTTCTTCATTCACAATGGCCAATTACATAGTTACGCGTCGTTCGCTTTCCCTCTCCCATGAACTCACCCATTCTCGCCATCATACTATACTTCATTTATTGAATCTGTGGTTGTTATATGTGCAATTAGTTTCAGTATATTTTAGGTTCAGTTTTGAGGCAATTATTGGGGTGATTAATCAACTGGGCATGTTAAACTCAACTATCAGAGAGGAGTGGAGCAGGTCGGGGAAAAGCATTCAAAAAATGAAATGTCCTAAAACTGGTTATCGATTTGTGATATTAAAATTAAGGACAGTGTGTTATATAAACTTATTTAGGAAAAGTTAAGGATGAGGGGAACATGACTTTAATCAATCAATCACATTTATTTATAAAGCCCTTTTTACATCAGCCGATGTCACAAAGTGCTGTACAGAAACCCTGTCTCAAACCCCAAACTGCAAGCAATGCAGGTGTAGAAGCACGGTGGCGAGGAAAAAACTCCATTGAAAGAACCTAGGAAGAAACCTAGAGAGGAACCAGGCTCTGAGGGGTGGCATGTCCTCTTCTGGCTGTGCCGGGTGGAGATTATAACAGTACATGGCCAAGATGTTCAAACGTTCAAAGATGACCAGCAGAGTCAAATAATAATAATCACAGTGGTTATAGAGGGTGCAACAGATCAGCACCTCAGGAGTAAACGTCAGTTGGCTTTTCATAGCTGAGCATTCAGAGTTAGAGACAGCAGGTACGGTAGAGAGAGAGAGTCGAAAACAGCAGGTCCTGGACAAGGTAGCACGTCCAGTGAAGAGGTCAAAGTAATTTAACATTTAACCTTTTCACACTTACCAACAAATGTATGTGATCATGCTATAGTGGTCCCTGCAACGTACTCTCAAACTGGTGTGATTAGAACGCTTATTTAGAATGTCTAGTTTTGATCGATGCAACAGTCAGCATATGAGCTAGCCACACTGTTTTTTTTCACAAAAACATTTTGCACGAACACAGTCCTTACAAAGTTATGTCCTGAATGTGACCAGTTTATTTTTGGATACAAAGTTCATACATTCACAGAAGTAGCGATAGCATACACAATCATCCAAAATGGCAAATGAAGGCTAAATTAGTCCTAGTGCTAACTGAGGAAAGATTGATGTAACACAAGCCTTTATGTTTAGATAACTCTTGGCTGACAGAAACCACAATATGAATTAGCTAATAGCAATTGCTATTTGTAATTAATCACATCATGGGTGAGCTCACCATTGATCTAAATAATTGAGTAAAACACCTTATATAAAGCGAAAGTAATCCGACGCCGCCATGTTTGTTTTTTCGCGCCAACCAAAGATAATAAGAAGAGATGATCATTCACGTCTACGATCATTCACGTCCCTTCATTCACTTCCGGGAAGTTTACTTGTAAGATGAGTGGAACCATTCCTTCACCTCCTTAAATCAGCTTTGGTCTGACAGACATTTACGTGACACCCAGAATGCATTGTATAATGTAAACAAACATGGCACCACACATAGCTGTCAAGTAGTTTAGCATTAGCTCATTATAATCAGTACAACATTCAAAAAATAATTTTACACACATCATAGGTGTCTATTACAATTTATGCAATAATCCGAATGCATTATTTGCCACCAGTATTTGAAAACGTGACTAAAACTGTAAATACATTATGCTCCATAGATACATACAGTACATTCGGAAAGTACTCAGACCCCTTGACCTTTTCCTCATATTGTTTACATTACAGCCTTATTCTAAAATTGATTTTTTTTATTCACCATTTTACACACAATAACCCATAATGAAAAAGCAAAAACAGGTTTACACATTTATAAAAAATTAAACACCAAAATATTACATTTACATGAGTATTCAGACCCGTTACTCAGTACTATGTTGAAGCACCTTTGGCAGCGATTACAGCCTCGAGTCTCCTTGGGTATGATGCTACAAGCTTGGCACACCTGTATTTGGAGAGTTTCTCCAATTCCTCTCTGTAGATCCTCTCAAGCTCTGTCAGATTGGATGGGGAGCGTCAGTGTACAGCTATTTTCAGGTCTCTCCAGAGATGTTAGATCGGGTTCAAGTCCGGGCTCCGGCTGGGCCACTCAAGGACATTCAGAGACTTGTCCCGAAGCCACTCCTGCGTTGTCTTGGCTGTGTGCTTAGGGTTGTTGTCCTGTTGGAAGGTGAACCTTTGCCCCAGTTTGAGCTCCTGCTCTGGAGCAGGTTTTCATCAAGGAGCTCTCTGTACTTTGTATGTTCATCTTTGCCTTGATCCTGATTAGTCTCCCAGTCCATGTCACTGAAAAACATCCCCACAGCATGATGCTGCCACCACCATGCTTCACCGTCAGGCCAAATAGTTCAATCTTGGTTTCATCAGACCAGAGAATCTTGTTTCTCATGGTCTGAGAGTCTTTAGGTGTATTTTGGCAAACTTCAAGTGGGCTGTCATGTGGCTTTTACTGAGGAGGGAATTCTGTCTGGCCACTCTACCGTAAAGGCCTGATTGGTGGAGTGCTGCAGAGATGGTTGTCCTTCTGGATGGTTCTCCCATCTCCACAGAGGAACTCTACAGCTCACTTCCCTGACCAAGGACCTTCTCCCTCGATTGCTCAGTTTGGCCTGGCAGCCAGCTCTAGAAAGAGTCTTGGTGATTCCAAACTTCTTCCAAGAATGACGGAGGTCAATGTGTTCTTGGGGACCTTAAATACTGCAGACTTTTTCTGGTACACAATCCTGTCTCGGGAACTCTACGGACAATTCCTTCGACCTCATGGCTTGGTTTTTGGTTTTACATGCACTGTCAACTGTGGGACCTTATATAGACAGGTACAGTTGAAGTCAGAAGTTTACATACATCTTAGACAAATACATTTTAACTGTTTTTCACAACTCCTGACATTTAATCCTAATCCTAAAATTCCCTGTTTTAGGTCAGTTAGGATCATCAATTTATTTTAAGAATGTGAAATGTCAGAATAATAGTGGAGGAAATTCATTATTTCAGCTTTTATTTCTTTCATCACATTCCCAGTGGGTCAGAAGTTTACATGCACTCAATTAGTATTTGTAGCATTGCCTTTAAATTGTTTAACTTGGGTCAAACGTTTCGGGATGCCTTCCACAAGCTTCCCACGCTTTTTCAGTTCTGCCCACAAATTGTCTATAGGATTGAGGTCAAGGCTTTGTGATGGCCACTCCAATACCTTGATTTTGTTGTCCTTAAGCCATTTTGCCAGAACTTTGGAAGTATGCTTGGGGTCATTGTCCATTTGGAAGACCCATTTGCAACCAAGCTTTAACCTCCTGACTGATGTCTTGAGATGTTGCATCAATATATTCACATCATTAGCTTTCTCATGATGCCATCCGTTTAGTGAAGTGCACCAGTCCCTCCTGCAGCAAAGCACCCCTACAACATGATAATGCCACCCCCGTGCTTCACGGTTGGGATGGTATTCTTCAGCTTGCAAGCCTCCCCCTTTTTCCTCCAAACATAACAATGGTCATTATGGTCGAACAGTTCGATTTTTGTTTCATCAGACCAGAGGACATTTCTCCAAAAAGTACAATCTTTGTCTCCATTTGCATTTGTAAACCTTAGTCTGGCTTTTTTATGGTGGTTTTGGAGCAGTGGCTTCTTCCTTGCTGAGCAGCCTTTCAGGTTATGTTGATATAGCATTTGTTTTTCCTGTGGATATAGATACTTTTGTACCTGTTTGATCGAGCATCTTCACAAGGTCCTTTACAGTAGTTCTGGGATTGATTTGCACTTTTCGCACCAAAGTACGTTCATCTCTAGGAGATGGAACGCGTCTCCTTCCTGAGTGGTATGACGGCTGCATGGTCCCATGGTGTTTATACTTGCGTACTATTTGTTTGTACAGATGAAGGTGGTACCTTCAGGCATTTGGAAATTGCTCCCAAGGATGAACCAGACTTGTGGAGGTCTACAATTTATTTTCTGAGGTCTTGGCTGATTTTTTGATATTTTCCCATGATGTCAAGCGAAGAGGCACTGAGTTTGAAGGTTGGCCTTGAAATACATCCACAGTTACACCTCCAATTGACTCAGGCTAATTGACATAATTTATCAGAAACTTCTAAAGCCATGACATCATTTTCTGGAATATTCCAAGCTGTTTAAAGGCTTAGTCAACTTAGTGTATGTACACCCCTGGCCCACTGGAATTGTGATACAGTGAATTATAAGTGAAATAATCTGTCTGTAAACAATTTTTGGAAAAATTACTTGTGTCATGCACAAAGTAGATGTCCTAACCGACTCGCCAAAACTATAGTTTGTTAACAAGAAAATGGTGGAGTGGTTGAAGTGGTTGAAAAACGAGTTTTAATGACTCCAACCTAAGTGTATGTAAACTTCCGACTTCAACTGTATGTGCCTTTCCAAATCATGTCCCATCAATTGAATTTAGCACAGGTTGACTCCAATGAAGTTGTAGAAACATCTCAAGGATGATCAATGGAAACAGGATGGACCTGAGCTCAAATTCGAGTGTCACAGTAAAGGCTCTGAATACTTATGTAAGTAATGTATTTCTGTTTTCTGTTTTTAATACATTTGCCAAAATGTCTAATAGCCTGTTTTCAATTTGTCATTATGGGGTATTGTGTGTAGATTGATGAGGATTTTGTACTCATTTTAGAATTAGTTTGTTATGTAACAAAATGTGGAAAATGTCAAGGGGTCTGAATACTTTCCAAATTCACTGTACATACAGTGCCTTGCGAAAGTATTCGGCCCCCTTGAACTTTGCGTCCTTTTGCCACATTTCAGGCTTCAAACATAAAGATATAAAACTGTATTTTTTTGTGAAGAATCAACAACAAGTGGGACACAATCATTAAGTGGAACGACATTTATTGGATATTTCAAACTTTTTTAACAAATCAAAAACTGAAAAATTGGGCGTGCAAAATTATTCAGCACTTTACTTTCAGTGCAGCAAACTCTCTCCAGAAGTTCAGTGAGGATCTCTGAATGATCCAATGTTGACCTAAATGACTAATGATGATAAATACAATCCACCTGTGTGTAATCAAGTCTCTGTATAAATGTACCTGCACTGTGATAGTCTCAGGGGTCCGTTAAAAGCGCAGAGAGCATCATGAAGAACAAGGAACACACCAGGCAGGTCCGAGATACTGTTGTTAAGAAGTTTAAAGCCGGATTTGGATACAAAAAGATTTCCCAAGCTTTAAACATCCCAAGGAGCACTGTGCAAGCGATAATATTGAAATGGAAGGAGTATCAGACCACTGCAAATCTACCAAGACCTGGCCGTCCCTCTAAACTTTCAGCTCATACAAGGAGAAGACTGATCAGAGATGCAGCCAAGAGGCCCATGATCACACTGGATGAACTGCAGAGATCTACAGCTGAGGTGGGAGACTCTGTCCATAGGACAACTATCAGTCGTATATTGCACAAATCTGGCCATTATGGAAGAGAGGCAAGAAGAAAGCCATTTCTTAAAGATATCCATAAAAAGTGTTGTTTAAAGTTTGCCACAAGCCACCTGGGAGACACAACAAACATGTGGAAGAAGGTGCTCTGGTCAGATGAAACCAAAATTGAACTTTTTGGCAACAATGCAAAATGTTATGTTTGGCGTAAAAGCAACACAGCTCATCACCCTGAACACACTATACCCACTGTCAAACATGGTGGTGGCAGCATCATGGTTTGGGCCTGCTTTTCTTCAGCATGGACAGGGAAGATAGTTAAAATTGATGGGAAGATGGATGGAGCCAAATACAGGACCATTCTGAAAGAAAACCTGATGGAGTCTGCAAAAGACCTGAGACTGGGACGGAGATTTGTCTTCCAACAAGACAATGATCCAAAACATAAAGCAAAATCTACAATGGAATGGTTCAAAAATAAACATATCCAGGTGTTAGAATGGCCAAGTCAAAGTCCAGACCTGAATCCAATCGAGAATCTGTGGAAAGAACTAAAAACTGCTGTTCACAAATGCTCTCCATCCAACCTCACTGAGCTCGAGCTGTTTTGCAAGGAGGAATGGGAAAAATGTCAGTCTCTCGATGTGCAAAACTGATAGAGACATACCCCAAGCGACTTTCAGCTGTAATCGCAGCAAAGGTGGCGCTACAAAGTATTAACTTAAGGGGGCTGAATAATTTTGCACACCGAATTTTTCAGTTTTTGTTTCAGTGTGGCAAAAGGTCGCAAAGTTCAAGGGGGCCGAATACTTTCGCAAGGCACTGTATGCAGAGCACTTGTTGGCTGCCTTTCCTTTACTCTGTGGTCCAACTCATCCCAAACCATCTCAATTGGTTTAAGGTCGGGTGATTGTTGAGACCAGGTCATCTAATGCAGCACTTCATCCCTCTTGTGCCATCACTCTCTTGGTCAAATAGCCCCTAGACAGCCTGGAGGTGTCTTGGGTCATTGTCCTGTTGAAAAACAAATGATAGTCCCACTAAGCGCAAACCAGATGGGATGGAGTATCACTGCAGAATGCTGTGGTTAAGTGTGCCTTGAATTCTAAATAAATCACATACAGTGTCACCAGCAAAGCACCCCCACACCTCCATGCTGCACATGCAAGATTATCCGTTCACCCACTCTGCGTCTCACAAAGACTCGGCGGTGAGAACCAAAAATCTCACATTTGGGCAGATGTCCACCTGTCTAATATCCATTGCTCGTGTTTCTTGGCCCAAGCAAGTCTCTTCTTATTATTTGTGTCCTTTAGTCGTGGTTTCTTTGTAGCAATTCAACCATGAAGACTTGATTCACGCAACCTCCTCAGAACAGTTGCTGTTGAGATGTATTTTTTTTTAACTATGTGAAGCATTGGCTACTCATACTATTTGCATTAGCCCCCCCCCTCCCCCCTTTTACATCACTGCTACTCTCTGCTGTTACCAGCTATGCATAGTCACTTTAATAACTCAACCTACATGTACATAATACCTCAATTACCTTGACTAACCGGTGCTTTTTTAAATTTGTTTTAGATTTCTAAATGTTATTATTATATATATATATTTTTTAACTGCATTGTTGGTTAGAGGCTCGTAAGGAAGCATATCACTGTAAGGTCTTCACCTGTTGTATTCGGCGCATGTGACTAATACAATTTCATTTGGGGACTGATAAAAATATCCTTGCAGCAGAGGTAACTCTGGGTTTCCCTTTCCTGTGGCGGTCCTCATGAGAGCCAATTTCAAAATAGTGCTTGATGGTTCTTGCGACTGCACTTGAAGAAACTTTAAAAGTTATTGAAATTTTCTGCATTGACTGACCTTCATGTCTTTAAGTAATGATATGACTGTCGATTCTCTTTGCTTATTTGAGCTGTACTTGCCGTATTATGGACTTGGTCTTTTACAAATAATCTTCTGTATATCACTCCTACCTTGTCACAACACAACTGATTGGCTCAGAAGCATTTAGAAGGAAAGAAATTCCACAAATTCACTTTTAACAAGGCACACATGTTAATTGAAATGCATTTCAGGAGACTTCCTCATGAAGCTGGTTGAGAGAATGCCAAGAGTATACAAAGCTGTCATCAAGGGTGGCTACTTCGAAGAATCTCAAATATAAAATATATTTTGATGTGTTTCACATTTTTGGTTACTACATGATTCCATATGTGTAATTTCATAATTGTGATGTCTTCACTCTTCTACAATGTTGAAAATAGCACTTTTAGTAGGTGTGTCCAAACTTTTGACTGGTACTGTAAATACATACATACATACATACATACATACATACATACATACATACATACATACATACATACATACATACTGTATGCTACAGTTAAACAATGACAACATGATATACAGAAAAGAAGGCACATTCTCTGATAGGAATGCACACATGTCCAAAGTGAATGTTTATAAGGCAATACGAGCGTTAGCCAGAAAATGTGCCAGTTCATCCAAGATTGTGCAAATGTCTGCATACTTCATCTGTGGAAACACTGGGGAAGTGCTTGGTCTCTCCTCGAAGAGAGAAGTTTGTCCGGCCTTGAGTCATTTTGATGCTCTCTGTCTTTCTAGTGTTAATAATATACACATTCACAAATAAATGAATTCATTGTTCAGGAAGATCATAAAAAAATGATACAAGGCAATTTATTTCAATATGATAGAATAATCCATTTTTTTGTTGTATTTATCTGTGCTTTGTAGACAAGGCTATGGCTGTGTCATGCCAATGAAATCAACTTGTTCTTTTTGCAGACATCTATAGACTGTACCACAGTCAACACAGATACACTATATATAGAAAGGTATGTGGACACCCCTTCAAATTAGTAAATTGGCTATTTCATGCCACACCGGTTGCTGACAGGTGTATCAAATTAAGCACACAGCCATGCAATCTCCATAGACAAACATTGACAGTAGAATGGCCTTCCTGAAGAGCTCAGTGACTTTCAACGTGGTACCGTCATAGGACGCCACCTTTCCAACAAGTCAGTTCGTCAAATTTCTACCCTGGCAGAGCTTCCCTGGTCAACTGTAAGAGCTGTTATTGTGAATTGGAAACATCTAGCAGCAATAACACCTGTTAAGTGGTAAGCCACACAAGCTCACAGAATGGGACCGCCGAGTGTTGAAGCTCGTAGGATGGTCCCAACTGTAAAGTTTTGTAGAGGAGGAATAATGGTCTGGGGCTGTTTTTCATGGTTTGGGCTAGGGCTGTGGTGGTCATTAAAATTTTGTCAGCTGGTGACTGTCAAGAAAATAACTTCTGTCACATGGTAATTGGCCAATAATTAACATAAACACCTTTAGCATCTCCTGGTTTCTACACCTTTGGAACAACTACATTTTAAAAAGTAACAAAAAACAATTTAATATGGCCTACTCCATCACAATAAATCCATTATTTATTTTAGACATGTCGAAAGAAATATGTTTCTAAACATGAAACATGAAGAAAATGTAGTATATTTCAGAAGAACAGAATAGCATGTTAGGCCCTGATCTGGCAATGCCATGGCTGTGGACTACAGAAGTTCAAATCAAACTTTATTTGCCACATGCGCCGAATTCAACAAGTGTAGACTTTACCATACTTACTTACAAGCTCTTAACCAACAGAAAAACAGGGGGTAGGAGCTGTTGAGGAGTCTTTTGGTCCTTGACTTGACGCTCCGGTACCGCTTGCCATGTGGTAGCAGAGAAAACAGTCTATAACAATTTTTGAGCTTTCCTCTGACACAGCCTATTATATAGGTCCTGGATGGCAGGACTAGGCCGTTCTCACTACCCTCTGTAGTGCCTTATGGTCAGATGCCGAGCAGTTGCCATACCAGGCGGTGATGCAACCGGTCAGGATGCTCTCGATGGTGCAGCTATAGGAAACATTTGAGGATCTGGGGGCCCATGCCAAAATCTTTTCAGTCTCTTGATGGGGCAAATGTTTTGTGATGAGCTCCATGGGCACTATGGTGTTGAACGCTGAGCTATAGTTGATGAACATCATTCTCACATAGGTGTTCCTTTTGTCCTGGTGAGAAAGGGCAGTGTGGAGTGCGATTGAGATTGCATCATCTGTGGATCTGTTGGGGCGGTATGTGAATTGGAGTGGGTCTTGGGTGTCCAGGAGGATGCTGTTGATGTGAGCCATGACCAGCCTTTCAAAGCACTTCATAGCTACCGAAAATCCTTCCAGCTCTATATTGTCTGTTTCTTCATTCAGCCACGTCTCAGTGAAACATAAGATGTTACAGTTTTTAGTGTCCCTTTGGTAGGATAATCTTAATAGTAGGCCATCAATTTTTTTTCTAATGATTGCACGTTAGCAAGAACAATAGACGGCATTGGGAGTTTACTCGCTGTCCTCCGGCTTCTCAGAAGAATCCCCGATCTGTGTCCTGTGAACATGTCAGTGTTCAATAACTGCAGGCAGAACAGTTGAAACTGGAGAAGCAGCACGAACAGGTGGACTGGGGACAGCCAGGAGTCATCAGGCCAGGTAGTCCTGAGGCATGGTCTTAGGGCTCAGATTCTCGGGGAGTGGAGTGATAGGGAGAGAGAATTTGATAAATTCACACAGGACACCAGATAAGACAGAAGTATTACCAATAGATGTAACAGACAGGACCCTAGCCCCCCGGCACATGCAGCATAGATAGTGGAGGGGGGGGGGGGTCCGGGATACACTGTGGCCCCGTCCGACGATACCCCAGACAGGGCCAACCAGGCAGGATATAACCCCACCCACTTTGCCAAAGCACAGCCCCCACACCACTAGAGGGATATCAACAGACCACCAACTTAATACCCTGAGACAAGGCTGAGTATATGAAGATGATGAAGATCTCCTCCACGAGCCTGAGGGTACGCAAAACCAGACAGGAAGATCACATCTGTGACTCAACCCACTCAAGTGACTCACCCCTCCTAGGAATGGCATGGAATAGCACTAGTAAGCCAGTGACTCAGCTCCCATAATAGGTTCAGAGGCAGAGAATTCCAGTGGAGAGAGGGGAGCCAGCAGAGACAGCAGGGGCGGTTCGTCACTCCAGTGCCTTGCCATTCACCTTCACACCCCTGGGCCAGACATAAAGGTTCAGATTTTTGCAATGTTACGAAGATGGATAAATATGTCCTTGAAATATTCTTGATATGTTCGTCAAAAGAGGGATCAGGGTCTAGAGTAATGCCAAGGTCTTTCACAGTTTTATTTGAGGCGAGAGTACATCCATCAAGATTAATTGTTATATCCAACAGCACATCTCTTTGTTTCTTGTGACCTAGAACTAGCATCTCTGTTTTGTCCGAGTTTAAAACTAAAACATTTGCCACCATCCACTTCCTTATGTCTGAATCACAGGCTTCCAGGGTAGGCAATTCTGGGGCTTCACCATGTTTCATTGACAAGCTATAAAAAGTGATTGAATAGGCTGCATAGATTTCATGAGTACAAGGTCAAAAGATGAAAATACAGTAGAAAAAAAGACATAGAAACTTGCTGTCGTAAATGTTAGCAACACCTCCGCTTTTGTGGGATGAGCGGGGGATATTATCACTAGTGTAACTAGTATTAAATTCATCAGGCTTGAGCCATGTTTCAGTCAGGTCGATCACATCAATATTATGATCAGTGATTAGTTCATTGGCTATGACTGCCTTGGAAGCCAAGCGTCGTGGGTTCGATTCCCGCTGGGGCCACCCATATGTAAAAGTAGTGGCCCCAGCCGACTTGTAAGTCGCTTTGGACAAAAGCGTCTGCTAAATGGGATATATTATTATTATTATTATTATATTATTATAAGTGAGGGAGAGTTTCAAGTTCCTTGGTGTTCACATCACCAACAAACTATCATGTTCCAAACATACCAAGACAGTCGTGAAGAGGGCACGACAAAACCTTTTCCCCCTCAGGAGTGTCACGAACCGGCTCGAAGCCCATAACAATAAGGAGACAACATGGAGATAAGGAATAACAAAAATATATTTATTAACTGAGGTAACCTGTATACAAATAAACAATGAAGTGTGTAGTCAGTAATCAGTACTGTAAGTGAGTGGTTGTGTGTATAGATGTGATAATGAGGAGGATTGAAAGATGCCTAAGCAAGCAATCCGGCCACAAAAATGCCACATCCGAAATTAAACAGTGTGTCTGCATGGAGAGAGTCTCCTCAATGAATGGGGAAGACCTGACTGAAACATGTCTCTAGCCTGAAGAATTGACTATGTTAAATGAGGCCTCACCTACAAATTACACTAGTGATAATATCCCCCGCTCATCCCACAAAAGCGGAGGTGTTGCTAACATTTACGACAGCAAATTTCTATAGGTGTATTTATCCCGGGACACACCCGGGCCCAGGTGTGTCCCATTTTGCTGATGACCCTCCCAGCTCCACCCACTGACATCCTAAGAAAAACAAGAGCAAAGAGAAAGAATTTGGCAGACAGAGTGGGAGGGTCGTCAAAGGAGACTGAAAAGATTTGGCCTGGGTCCCCAGATCCTCAAAAGGTTCTACAGCTTTACCATCGAGAGCATCCTGACCGGTTGCATCACCGCCTGGTATGGCAACTGCTCGGGCATCTGACCGTAAGGCGCTACAGAGGGTAATGTGTGTGGCCCAGTGCATCACTGGGGCCAATCTTCCTGCCATCCAGGACCTATATAATAGGCGGTGTCAGAGGAAAGCCCATAAAATTGTCAGAGACTCCAGTCACCCAAGTTATAGACTGTTTTCTCTGCTACCGCTCGGCAAACAGCTTCTACCCACAAGCCATAAGACTGCTGAACAATTATTAAAATTGCCACCGGACAATTTACATTGAACCCCCCTCCCTTTTGTACACTGCTGCTATTCGCTGTTTATTATCTATGCATAGTTTCTTCACCCCCACCTACACGTACAAATGACCTCAACTAATCTGTACCCCTGCACACTGACTCTGTACTGGTGCCCCCTGTATATAGCCTCGTTATTCTTATTGTGTTACTTTTTATTATTACTTTTTATTTTAGTCTACTTGGTAAATATTTTCTTAAGTCTTCCTGAACTGCATTGTTGGGTTAAGGGCTTGTCAGTAAGCATTTTACGGTAAAGTCTAGACTTGATGTATTCGGCGCGTGTGACAAATAAAGTTTGACTTGGTTTGATCTAACGTTAAGTAGCCCTATTTTGAGATGTGAGATATCACACTCTCTTTCAATAATGACAGGAATGGAGGAGGTCTTTATTCCAGTGAGATTGCTAAGGCGAACACCGCCATGTTAAGTTTTACTCTACCTAGATCGAGGCAATAACACAATCTCAATGGAGATAACTGAGCTGACGACACTGACTGTGCTAGTGGCAGACTCCACTAAGCTGGCAGGCTGGCTAACTGCCTGCTGCTTGGCCTGTACCCTATCTCATTGTGGAGCTGGAGGAGTTAGAGCCCTGTCTATGTTGATAGATAAGATGAGAGCACCCCACCAGTTAGGATGGAGTCCGTCACTCCTCGGCAGGCTAGGCTTGGTCCTGTTTGTGTGTGAATCCCAGAAAGAGGGACAGTTATCTACAAATTCTGTCTTTTGGGAGGGGCAGAAAAGGGCAGTTTTCAACCAGCAATTGAGTTGTGAGACTCTGCTGTAGAGCTCATCACTCCCCCTAACTGGGAGGGGGCCAGAGACAATTACTCGATGCCAACACATCCTTATAGCTAATTTACACGCTGAAGCTATGTTGCGCTTGGTGATCTCTGACTGTTTCATCCTAACATCTTTGGTGCCAACGTGGATAACAATAACCCTATACTCTCTACGCTCGCCAGTTTTAGCCGTAGCCAGCACCCTCTTCAGATTAGCCTTTACGTCAGTAGCCCTAACCCTAGTAAATCAAGTCAAATCAAATTGTATTGCTCACATACACATGGTTAGCAGATGGTGATGCGAGTGTAGCAAAATGCTTGTGCTTCTAGTTCCGATAGCGCAGCAATATCTAACAAATAATCAAACAATTCCACAACTACCTAATACACACAAATCTAAAGGGATGGAATAAGAATATGTACATATAAATATATGGATGAGCGATGGCCGAGCGGCATAGGCAAGATGCAATAGATGGTATAAGATACAGTATATACTGTACATTTGAGATGAGTAATGTAAGATATGTAAGCATTATTAAAGTGGCAATATTTAAAGTGACTAGTGATCCATTTATTAAAGTGGCCAATGATTTGAGTCTGTATGTAGGCAGCCTTGCTGAGTTAGTGATTACTGTTTAACAGTCTAATGGCCTTGAGAAAGAAGCTGTTTTTCAGTCTCTCAGTCCCCGCTTTGATGCACCTGTACTGACGTCACCTTCTGGATGGTAGGGGGGTGAACAGGCAGTGGCTCGGGGGTTGTTGTTCTTGATGATCTTTATGGCCTTCCTGTGACATCGTGTGCTGTAGGTGTCCTGGAGGGTAGTTTGCCCCGGTGATGTGTTGTGCAGACTGCACCACCGCCTGGAGAGCCTTGCGAATGAGGGCGGTGCAGTTTCCGTACCAGGCGGTGATACAGCCCCAACAGGAGGCTCTCAATTGTGCACCTGTAAAAGTTTGTGAGGATTTTAGGTAACATGCCAAATTTCTTCAGCCTTCCTCACATCACTGTCTGTGTGGGTGGACCATTTTAGTTTATCTGTGATGTGTACACCGAGGAGCTTAAAACTTTCCACCTTCTCCACTACTGTCCCATCGATGTTGATAGGGGGTGCTCCCTCTGCTGTTTCCTGAAGTCCACGATCATCTCCTTTTTTTGTTGACGTTGAGTGAGAGGTTATTTTCATGACACCACACTCCAAGACCGCTCACCTCCTCCCTGTAGGCTGTCTTGTCGTTGTTGGTAATCAAGCCCACTATTGTTGTGTCATCTGCAAAGTTGATGATTGAGTTGGAGGCGTACATGGCCCCACAGTCATGGGTGAACAGGGAGTACAGGTGGGGGCATGCACCCTTGTGGGGTCCCAGTGTTGAGTATCAGCGAAGTGGAGATGTTGTTTTCTACCTTCACCACCTGGGGGCAGCCTGTCAAAGTCCAGGACCCAATTGCACAGGGCGGGGTTGAGACCCAGGGCCTCAAGCTTAATGATGAGCTTGGAGGGTACTATGTTCTTGAATGCTGAGCTGTAGTCCATGAACAGCATTTTTACATAGGTATTCATATTGTCCAGATGGGATAGGGTAGTGTGCAGTGGACCTGTTGGGGCGGTATGCAAACTGAAGTGGGTCTAGCGTGGCAGGTAAGGTGGACGTGATATGATCCTTGACTAGTCTCTCAAAGCACTTCATGATGACAGAAGTGAGTGGTATGGGGCCATAGTCATTTAGTTCAGTTATCTTGGCACAGAAACAATGGGGGCCATCTTGAAGCATGTAAGGACAGCAGACTGGGATAGGGAGCGATTGAATATGTCCGTAAACACACCAGCCAGCTGGTCTGAGCATTCTCTGAGGACGCAGCTAAGGATGCCGTCTGGGCCAGCAGCCTTACTAGGGTTAACACGTTTAAATGTCTTACTCACATCTGCCACAGAGAAGGAGAGCGGGGGCCCACAGTCCCTGGTAGCGGGCCGCGTCTGTGGCACTGTATTATCCACAAAGCTGGCAAAGAAGGTGTTAAGTTTGCCTGGATGAAGACGTCGGTGTCCATGACGTGGCTGTTTAAAAAATATATATATTGTAGACCCTGCCACATACGTCTTGTGTCTGAGCCGTTGAATTGCAACTCCACTTTGTCCAACATTTCATATCAACATTTCATTGCCTTGTAGAGGGAATAACTGCACTGTTTATATTCAGACATATTCCCAGTCATCTTTCCATGTTTAAATGGTGGTTATCGTTTTAAGTTTTGCGCGAATGTTTTCTGGTTAGGGAAGGTTTTAATAGTCACAGTGGGTACAACATCACCAATGCACTTCCTTATAAACTCACTCACCGAGTCAGCGTATAAATTGATGTTATTCTCTGAGGCTGCCTGGAACATTTCCCAGTCCGCTTGATCAAAACAATCTTGAAGCGTAAACAGCTTTATGATTATTTTTAAGTCTAATATTGCAGGTAATGGAGTTGCCAATGACTAGGGTTTTCAATTTGTCAGAGCTAATGGTGGGAGGCTTCAGCACCTCAGACCCCATAACGGGTGGAGGAGAGACGTGAAAAGGCTTGGCCTCTGACTATGACTCGTTGCTTAATGGGAAGAACCAGTTGAACGTTTCTGTCAGCTGAATGAGCGTCACCGGTTGAGCATCCTGACAGCATTTATTTCCAGAAGCCTTGAGAAAATTGTCCGGCTGTGGGGACTGTGTGGGGGGATTTATACTACTACCTGTACTAACTGGTGGCACAGACGCTGTTTCATTCTTTCCTACACTTAAATTGTCCTTGCCTGGCCTCCCGAGTGGTGCAGCTTTCTAAGGCACTGTATCACAGCGTTAGAGAAGTCACAACAGACCCGGGTTTGATCCAACCGGAGGGGCTTTACTTGGCTCATCGTGCTCTAGCGACTCCTTGTGATGGGCGGGCGCCTGCAGGCTGACCTCAGTCATCAGGTGAATGGTGTTTCCTCTAACACATTGGAGCGGTTGGCTTCAGGGTTAAGCAGACAAGTGTTAAGAAGCATGGTTATGTAAGTCAGGTTTGAGAGGACACATGACTCGACCTTCGCCTCCCGAGCATGTTGGTGAGTTGCAGCGATTGGGAGAAAAAGGGGTAAACATTTGGGAGAGAAAAGGGGTAAAATACAAAATAAATAATAAATTGCTCTTGCCTAACGATTGCATCTGAAACTGGGCTTGCAACATGGCTATAGTTCTCCTGTATATTATGAGTACAGTGACTGCAATTAGATGGCATAGTGTTAATGTTACTATTTAGCTTTTTCGGCTGGTGTCGGTCCTGTAGAATCATGTCCAGATAAAGTGTTCTGGGTGAAAAAGCTGAAGGAAAAAAGTTGAGTGAAGGAAAAAAAACTAAGACGTTGGTAAATGTGTTAAATGCAGATTTTTATTAAATAAAAATGAAAAGTTTGGCAGGTAGCCAAGTAGCAACAAACAGCACAGCAACACAGAGAGAAGTCCGTAAGTAACACTTGCAATTCCTCCAATCAGGAGTTAGGTGACTGTTCCTCTAACGTCTTTTTCTTTCTTTGAGTCAATTACTCACCACATTTTATGCACTTCAGTGCTAGCTAGCTGTAGCTTATGCTTTCAGTACTAGATTAATTCTCTGATCCTTTGATTGGGTGGATAACATGTCAGTTCATGCTGCAAGAGCTCTCATAGGTTGGATGATGTCCTCCAGAAGTTGTCATAATTACTCTAAGTCTATGGAAGGGGGTGAGAACCATGAGCCCCCTAGATTTTGTATTGAAGTCAATATACCCAGAGGAGAACGGAAGCTAGCTGTCCTCCGGCTACACCATGTTGCTACCCTACAGAGTGCTGTTGAGGCTACTGTAGACCTAGACTGTTTTAATAAATTACTTGGTAACATCTGATTATATTTAGTATAGTTTTATCTAAAAATGATAACTTTTTAAAAGTTTTGTTTTGTGTGAAATTCACTGAGGAGGATGGTCCTCCCCTTCCTCCTCTGAGGAGTGTCCACTGATGATTAGCTAAAGGCCTCAAATTGAGCACATATTAGGTTACTAAATAAACGTCCTTACATTTAGAAGTGTTTTCATCTTCTTTTTCTAGCTGAAAAGTCCTTGATTACGTTGGTAAAATCCAATCCACAAAGGATGTCCCTTTCATGGGATATCAGCGTTAAGTGATTCAGTCTTTCCTGATGCGTTGATGATCAGTTTATTTTTCACCAAAGAAAGTTTTGAAAAAGACCAAACTCCACTTGTGTTGATCACCAGCAAAGTTAAGAATATCCACAGTGCAATGTTGTCGTGTCTTTGGCTATGCCGGAATATTGATATGACATGCTATTCTATAAAATAATTTCTCCGTAATTAATATTGCCTGATTGAGCTAATCATGTAAATGTAATTAATTAGAGAGTTGGGGCACCACAAAATAATATTTATATAGCTGTTATCTTCCGAATAATTTCTTCAAGACGTAGTGATATTTTACATCAATAGCAGTGACTATGAATCATCATCTTAATTCAGTCTCATCTGAAAGTTGTAAATTCTTGGTTATCTGCATGAACCCTGGCTAACAAGTTGAATCAGCAATACAAAATTGTGTTTAATTATTTATTTACTAAATACCTAACTAATCACACAAAATTACACATACACATAATTAAATCATTTATTACAAATTACATCATAAAGGAAAACGTCCCTAGGGGACAGAACAGATATGACAGCTGGTTACACAAAAGAAAAGGGGCTTGGTTTGAGTGAAAGAGCGGGAAGACTGAGGAATAAAGGGCGAAGCTGTGCTATCGTAAATACAGTATCTTATGCATTCTAAATTACCGCCCATTTGGTAAAGGAAAATGCAATAAATATTTACTCTGCGCTGCGCTTTGGTAGGTTGGTGGTAGATGGAAGGCTGTGTTGCCCAACCGAGTCCTTTGTCCTTTGAAGAATGTCTCTGCTGGTAAATTGAATACGTTGTAGTAACGTCGTTGTGTGGTAGACAGGATACTCTGTCTGTTCCTTCCTAGCCCTCGTTTGCAGTGGCTGTTGCTAACTCAACGGCAAGGAGGTATCACTTCTGTAATGAATAAGAGTTCAACGTTCATACCATTCGCAACCAAAGCTCACGCTGATGTTGGCTTCGTTCTGTAGTTATTATCTTAAGCATTCTGACATTGGACCGTCGTCCTCGGGAACAGGAGGTTATATTGTTATCAAGGGCTTATATAGGAAGGGAGAGGAGGTGTGTTTGAAAAGTTTTATAGCCCATGTCCCTTCACAGGGGCGGGCCACTGATTGAGCAGAGCCCTATCTTATGAAAACCCAAATCTCACATTTTAGAAGCTAAAATCACATTTAATTTCAACCATCACGAATAATTTCATATTCAAACATTTAAATTGAATAACAATTCCATGTGAATCCGTTAACTCTGATGCGTAGACTTTCCACTGTAGAGTTTATGTCATCTTATCATTGATGAGAATGTCTCAGATGACAACCGAACTGACATCATATTCATTAAGTACCACCGTATATATTCAATTGGTCGGATTACCAGAATATAGTTCATTTCCCCCCACCTTCTGATGTTCCCAGAATCTCTATGTTAACCAAGGGTTTTGCAAATGTAACATCAGTAGGGTAGAGAGAGGAAAAAGGGGGAAAGAGGTATTTTTGACTGTCATAAACCTATCCCCGGGCCAACGTCATAACAATGTCAACATTGGGAAATACGGACTGTAATTTCCTACAACACAGAGATCATGCTCATGGGCCCCAACTCCCTCATCAAGAAACTGGGTCAATTTAACGACTGCACCATCAACTCCAACTCCACAGTCAGTAACCTTGGTGTTACATTTCACCCCACTCTGTAATTTGAACCCCACATCTGGAACATCACCAAATCGGTCTTCTTCCACCTCAAACAAATGTCACAATTCAGACCCTTTTTCACTGACTCTACTGCTGAAACCCTCATTCACGCCATTGTTTTATCACACCTGGACGACTGCAACAACATTCTCCACAGACTCCCCACCAAAACTCTGGACAGAGTTCAACATATTCAAAATTCAGCTGCACGAGTCCTCACAGACCAGACCTTGGGACCCCACCACCCCACCCTCATAAAACTCCACTGGCTCCCAGTTCAATGCAGCATCATCTTAAAATTGCTCATGCTCACCAACAAAGCACTCAATGGACTGGCGCCCACATACCTTTACAGACCTCCTGCATCCCTACACTCCCACCTGTTCACTGCGCTCCTTTGACACTGGCTTCATCATCATCCCTCCACCAGGCTGTGCTCCATGGGAGACCGTGCTTTTTTCTCAGAACCTCACAATCCATACAGATATTAAAGACACACCAAACTAAAGACACACCTCTTCACATAGGCTTTCCCAGTTTCTCTGTTGTCTTGTATTTCATCCTTATGTTTAGGATACTTTTATACAGTATACTTACTTATTTTAACGTGTGATTGTATTTATTTTTATCTTGCTGATTATCTTGTGTATGTAAAAGGCTATGAGTGTCTTTAAAGGTCCTTAAAATAAAATGTATTATTATTTGTAGTAGTAGTAGATCTGCAAGGCCATTGTGACCAATTGAATTTACATTTCATATGCCGGGGTCATGACGGTCCCCTGGTGACAAAAATAAGGACTGTAGGTAATGGTTTTCTATGGAAGAAGGGCCTTGTTCTCTGTGGGACCAGGTTTTCACTGTCAATAATTAATGGTTAGGTGTAGGCTTGCATTTATCTAGCATCTGCTGAACGATCCCATATGTGAATTGTGTTTCTAGCCTCAACCGTTCTACCGATGTCACTCAAAATCTTGTTAATTCTAGGTCAGGCTTCAAGTAAGGTCTAACTTTCTGCCGTTGTTATTTGGATTAAGGTTAGGGTTATGTCTTGGGTTGAGGCCCTAACCCTAACCCAGTTTATCTAAGCTCTCCCCGAACCATGACCCTAACCTTAATCTCAAGGGGGTTCTTGCCCAAACTTAACCACAGCCCCACTCTTCTATTCAGGGTTCAGGCCTGGTGGCCCCCCTGGTACATTTAATATTTGTATTTTCTATTCAACTAGGCAAGTCAGTTAATAATAAATTCGTAATTACAATGACGGCCTACCAAAAGGCAAAAGGCCTCCTGCAAGATGGGGGCTGGGATTTAAAAAAAAAATATATATTTTAAATATAGGACAAAACACACATCATGACAAGAGAGACAACACAACACTACATAAAGAGAGACCTAAACACAACAACATAGCAAGGCAGCAACACATGACAACACAGCATTGTAGCAACACAACATGACAACAATGTGATAGCAACACAACATGGTAGCAGCACAAAACATGGTACACACATGATTGGGCACAGACATCAGCACAAAGGGCAAGAAGGTAATGGTGTGGTCCCATATCAGCGGGGCTTGTCACTCTAGGGGCTTATACTTGTGGGCCTGTGTTACAGGAATTAAATTCCTTTATGTTTTATTTAACTAATTCAATTCAACACTCTGTCCACTCCTAAGAATTTGTAAGACCCTTATTTGCATAAAATGGACAGAGACCAGTCTCAAAATCAATCAGTAATGTTTATTCTCGAGAGTACTGAACATGAAACAATTTACAACAGGTTATAAACTGAAAATGACTTCATTCGTTTTCGAACTGTCCCGTCTCTTCTCCACCCGGTACAATGGCAGTATAGTTCTCTCACCAATTTCGATCATTTATGACTGAGCCAAGATCTTCCTGTGTAGATAAGCGTTCTAGCCAGTCTGACGATAAGTTCATTCATTTCTACCAAGGAACAGACAGTCATTGTTCTAATTCTTGATTATATTTATACACATTATATTCAGTACTAGGATTAAAAGAAAATTCATACATGTAACATAATAGTATTCTGATTAGTCAGTCCTGATTGAAATGTATACATAATTAGTCATTATTGATAAAAAAATCCCTTAACAGCCTTGGCTCGCCAGTCGCGTAGCGGTGTGCATCCTCCCAGGGGTTTATGACTTGTCTCTGGCACTTAGAGCTCTGTCCTTGTACCTAACCCTGACCTTAACCTGACATACAGGGAGACAGGCAGGCAAGTAGGCAGAGTATAACCTTAATCCAAAACCCCCTAACCCTAGCTTCATGTCCACATCCCGGCTCAATCCTAACCCTAGCCATAACCCTAACCCTAGCTTCATGTCCACATCCCTACTCAACCCTAACCCTAGCTTCGTCTCCACCTCTTGGCTAAACCCTAAATATAGCCATAGGATAAGGGTTAGGGTCAAGGTTGGAGTTAGGGTTGAGCCAAGATGTGGAGTTAAAATGAGAGACATAAAGGTAAATCGGTTGATGCTTTTCTTTTCCCATTTACTGCAATGTCAATGGCATGCATGTCAATCTCTCCCGGTACAAAGCTGAGGAGAGATTGACTGCATCACTATTGGTCTTTGTGCGAGGTGTTGAAGGTACCAAACTGTCTGGTCAAGCAGTTGGCACAGAGTTCGGACACTCCGGTACCACACAAGACATGCAACCAGAGGTCTCTTCACAGTCCTCAGGTACAGAACAGACACTTGGAAATGCACAGTATTTAATAGAGCCATGACTACATGGAACTCTCTGCCACCCCAGGTAACTCAAGTTAGCAATATAACAAGATACAACAAAACTGAGAAAAGAACACCTTACAGCATGACGTGGACCGCGAAGAGAGACACAGACAGTTTTATGCATTTTAAATAGCATTTTGCATTGTAATATGTTAGTGACACTTGGTTGGGATACAACTGTGATATGTAGTTGTCTCGCCTGGCTATCTTAAGATGAATGCTCTAGCTGTGGGTCTCTCTGCATGGGAGCGTCTATTGAATGGCTAAATTGTAATGTAAATGTAGTGCTATGTACTGTATATATATTTACCAGTGGTGGAAAAAGTTCCCAATTTTCATACTTGAGTAAAAGTAAAGATCTCTTAATATAAAATGACTCAAGTAAAGTTACCCAGTAAAATTCTGCTTGAGTAAAAGTAATTTAAAAATTTAAAAAAATGTTTTTAAATATACTTAAGTATCAAAGTAAATGTAATTGCTAAAATATACTAAAGTATCAAAAGTAAAAGAACAAGTATAAATCATTTCAAATTCCTTATATTAAGCGAACCAAACGGCACGATTTTCTTGTTTTTTTAATTTAAACTCCAACACCCAGACATAATTTACAAATAAAGCATTCATGTTTAGTGAGTTCGCCAGATCAGATGCAGTAGGGATGACCAGGGATTTTCTCTTTAAGTGTGTGAATTAGACCATTTTCCTGTCCTGCTAAGCATTCAAAATGTAACGAGTACTTTTGGTGTCAGGGGAAATGTAGTGGAGTAAAAGTAAAAGTTGTCAAAAATATAAAGAGTAAAGTACAGTACAGATACCCCCAAAAAGGATTTAAGTAGTACTTTAAAGTATTTTTACTTAAGTACTTTACACCACTGATATTTACTGTATGTATATTATGTATTTGTTGTGTTATTTCCTGTTTGGACCCCAGGAATTGTAGCCACTACCTCGGCAGCAGCTAATTGGGGATCCTATACTAAAATACTCATGTATTTACATTAGTGTCAACGCTGTGACACTCATCTTTTCCCATTTCCTGCAATGTATTGACATATACTTCAATTGGTTGATGCTTCTCTTTTCCCATTTACTGCAATGTATTGACATAAAATTCAATTGGTTGACAGTTCTCTTCTCCTGTTTACAGCAATGTATTGACGTGAATGTCAATTGGTTGAACCTTTTCTTTTCCCATCTACTTCAATGCATTGACATAAAACATATGTTGTGAAGTTTTATTTCTGAAAAAACATCACAGAATGATTGTTTGAGACTGATAATGGGCTGTACTGTACCCTCACAGAGGTCTGTGCTAAAATAACTGTTCTCCTGTTCTCTTGACCCCTGTTCCTACAAGGTAGTCAGTCGTGTACTGTTGAGTGCTGTGATACTGTAATTGTTTTACTGAGGAATTACTTTCAAATTCATAAACATGTAATCCTCGGCTGATTTGCATACAGCCATGCATAGTTCACCAGAGTGGGAGGGAAATTAAGCTGGTACATGATTGTGCACAGCTATCCAAAGGGGCTTGTTAATGTGACTGCATCTCAGTGTAAATGCCTTGACTGTGGAGATCGACTGATGTCTTTGAAACGTCCCCCAGAGTCTTACTCTGTGTGGCAGGGTACAACGAGAAGATTGCTAAATGCGACGTGAACAGCATGCTTTTGCAAATGGCCAAAATACTAGTTTTGACACAAACCTATTCATTAAGTTAAACACGTTTTTGCCCAAGGTAATTCCATATTCAAAATGGCTCAACTTTGCCTTGTAAAAGCCTAACTGGAGATGAATCATGCAGCATATCATCATTTTAATAATAACTGTGCCAGGCTGCCAGTTTTGCTAATGACAGCAAAATGTAAGCCCTGCACTTCAGCATATCTCGCTCCATGTTGTGAGTTTTGCTGACGAGACTGCTTCTAGACAGAGGGAGTTGGGGTGATTCGATATGTGTAAATGGTGCTGATGTCATAGAAATGACATTGACCTGTAAAGAGAAAGTGAGCATCATTATCTATGCTTCTCATTAAGGAATGCTTTAAAAAAAAACGGTGGTATTTTATGTTGTTGTATTGAAAGGAGTTGTCATAAATCTGGAGTCAAATTCAATGCATTCTATTCCTCAAAGCCATAAAGAGAAGCCAAATGGATGTTCAAGTCCAGGTTACGGAGAATGGGCTGCTGACATGGCTACTCAACATGTAGCATGACCTAAAACTTGGGGTGCATGCTAGACAACAGAAAAGAGACCAAGCAACCGGAATACAAATTCATACTCATTTGAATACCTTTCGTCTCCTGACTAAATGAAATTGTTTGACATAGTCCCAATTCCCAACCCAGATCAATAAGCTGGAAGCGTGAGCTGCCTTAATGGTGCTTCAACATGGCTTCCTGTGGCATCCCTCAGCGTGCCTTACACTCACTGTTGGCAGGGAGAGGAGCAAGGTTGCCTGGCCAAGAAACTCCCTGTGTTTCCCTGCGCCATGCATCGACTTTAGGCTGCTCCGAGCTCCTTTGTACTATGAGAGCTGCAACTCAAGCTCTTTCAGAAGCAAATGGATCTTCCAAATATGTCTTCTCTGTGTGTGTACAGCTATGTGAAACACCCTCACAAGTGGGGCTGTGATGCTGCTGCCCAGACTCTGAAGGACACAAAGATGGCAAATAAATATTGAATGACAATAGAGTTGAAATTTAAATGTTTTATGTCTATGTTTGTCAGACCTGACGTGTGCTTATTAAGGAATACCCGAGTAAATGATTGGTCGTGACAATGAAAGTTACTGCACTGTGTAATACTTGTTTTGTGTGGCCCTGCATTTACACTCTCCTTCATATGTATTTGGACAGAGAAACTAACATTTTTAATTTGGCTCAATACTTCAGCATTTTTCGATTTGAGATACTATGTCAAATTCATATTTCATCTAAAGCGACAGTACAGAATGTCAGCCTTTATTTTAGGGTATTTTCATACATACAGTACCAGTCAAAAGTTTGGACACACCTACTCATTCAAGAGTTTTTCTTTATTTTTACTATTTTCTACATTGTAGAATAATAGTGAAGACATCAAAACTATAAAATAACACATACATGGAATCATGTAGTAACCAAAAGATTGTTCAACCAATCAAAATGTATTTTATATTTGAGATTCTTCAAAGTAGCCCCGCTTTGCCTTGATGACGGCTTTGCACACTTGGCATTCTCTCAACCAGCTTCACCTGGAATGCTTTTCCACCATTCTTGAAGGAGTTTCCACATGTGCTGAGCACTTGTTGGCTGCTTTTCCTTCACTCTGCAGTCCAACTCATCCCAAACCATCTCAATTTGGTTGAGGTTGGGTGATTGTGGAGGCCAGGTCATCTGATATATCACTCCATCACTCTCTTTCTTGGTCAAATAGCCCTTAGACAGCCTAGAGGTGTGTTGGGTCATTGTCTTGTTGAAAAACAAATGATAGTCCAACTAAGAGCAAACCAGATGGGATGGCGTATCACTACAGAATGCTGTGAAAGACATGCTGGTTAAGTGTGCCCTGAATTCTAAATAAATCATAGACAGTGTCACCAGCAAAGCACCCCCATCTGTTCACCTACTCTGCGTCTCACAAAGATACAGTGGTTGGAATCAAAAAATCTCAAATCGGACTTATCAGACCAAAGGACAGATTTCCACCAGTCTAATGTCGATTGCTCATGTTCATTGGCCCAAGCAAGTCTCTTCATATTATTGGTATCCTTAAGTAGTGGTTTCTTTGCAGCAATTCGATCATGGCCTGATTCATGCAGTCTCCTCTGAACAGTTGATGTTGAGATGTGTCTGTTACTTGAACTCTGTGAAGCATTTATTGGGGCTGCAATTTCTGAGGCTGGTAACTCTAATTAACTTATCCTCTGCAGCAGAGGTAACTCTGGGTCTTCCTTTAAAAGTGTTTTGCATTGACTGACCTTCATGTCTTAAAGTAATGATGGAGTGTTGTTTTTCTTTGGTTTTAATGTAGGTGTTCTTGTTATAATATGGACTTGGTCTTTTACCAAATAGGGCTATCTTCTTTACACCTCCCCTACCTTGTCACAACACAAGTGTTTGACTCAAACGCATTAAGAAATAAATTCCACAAATGAACCTTTAACAAGGCACACCTGTTGATTGAAATGCATTCCAAGTGACTACCTCATGAAGCTGGTTGAGAGAATGCCAAGAATTTGCAAAGCTGTCATCAAGGTAAAGGGTGGCTACTTTGAAGAATCTCAAATATAACATATATTTTGATTTGTTGGACACTTTTCGGTTACTACAAGATTTCATACGTGTTATTTCATATTTGTGTTGTCTTCACTATTGTTCTACAATGTAGAAAATAGTAAAAAATAAAATAAAATAAAAACCTTGACTGAATAGGTGTCCAAACTTCTGACTGCTACCGTATATGTTTTACCGATTAGAAATTAAAGCACTTTGTCTCTATTCCCCTATTTGAAGAAGTCATGCGTCTTTGGATGAATTTACTTATGTTATATTAAAGTATTGAAATGTTTAGTATTTGTTCCTATATTCGTTACACACAATGACTACATCAAGCTTGTGACTCAACATACTTGTTGGATGCATTTTCTACTTGTTTCGGTTGTGTTTTGGATTATGTTTTGCCTAAAAGGAACTAAATGGTGAACTGACTGATGCAGTCTTAGATGATCAATTCCAAGGCCTTTTTCACCCAGCATATAATTAGTTGTCCATCATTTGTCAGTCACATTGGTTCAGTGTTTTATATACATGAATAGTAAATCAGTCACATATGGTACTATATGTAAATGTGACAATTGAGAGTGCATATTTTCTATCCCCTTTGGTATCCTCAAACATTTCAATATGAAAGGGCATAGTTAAGACATCAACCATTATATGACAGCTTTATGACCATTTATTAAGTAGTCTTTCAAAATGAAAGATGACAGAAAGCACAAACACACACTTGCCAAGGTCAAAGAAAGTCAAAGTATCGCTGTAAAGTCATTTGTCATGTAATTCATTATCTGGTTAGATTGTTCTTTGTAGCCAGCCTGCCACACTTTCACTTCTCATTTAATAAGACATAATCCCTTCCTTAATTGCCTCTATAGTGCTTTTAGAAAGTATTCATACCCCATGACTTATTCCACATTTGGTTGTGTTACAGCCGAATTCAAAATGTATTAAATATATGTTTTTCTCACCGATCTACACACAAAACCCACTAATGACAAAGTGAAAGCATGTTTTTAAAATATTTTATCAAATGTATTGAAAATTTAGTATCTCGTTTAAATAAGTATTTTAGTTTATTGTCCTGTTGAAAGGTGAATTTGTCTCCCAGTGTCTGTTGGAAAGCAGACTGAACCAGGTTTTCCTTTAGCATTTCGCCTGTGCTTAGCTCTATACCGTTTATTTTTATCCTGAAAAACTCCCTAGCCTTTGTCGATGACAAGCATACCCATAACATGATGCAGCCACCACCATGCTTGAAAATATATGAAGTGGTACTCAGTAATGTGTTGGATTTTCCCCAAACATAACATAACAAACAAACATAACAAAGAAAATGTACATAAAAATCATTTGTCTTTTTTTTGTTGCAGTTTTACTTTAGTGCCTTATTGCAAACAGGATGCATGTTTTGGAATATTTGTATTATGTACAAGCTTCCTTCTTTTCACTCTGTCAACTCTGTGACAGTTTTGATGTCACCATTGCCCTAACGTTGAAATCCCTGAGCGGTTTCCTTCCTCTCCGGCAACTGAGTTAGGAAGGACACCTGTATCTTTGTAGGGACTGGGTGTGTTGATACACCATCCAAAGTGTAACTAATAACTTTACTATGCTCAAATGAATATTTAATGTCTGCTTTATTTTTTATTTTTACCTATCTACCAATAAGTGTCCTTCATAGCGAGGCATTGGAAAACCTCCCTGGTCTTTGAATCTGTGTTTGTAATTGACTACTCGACTGAGGGACCTTACAGATAATTGTAATTGTGCAGTACAGAGATGAGGTAGTCATTCAAAAACCATGTTATTAAACAATATTGTTCCACACAGAGTGAGTTCATGAAACTTATTATGTTGTGACTTGTTAAGCAAATTATTACTCCTGAACTTATTTAGGCTTTCCATAACAAAGGGGTTGAATACTTATTGACTCAAGACATTTCAGCTTTACATTTTCTATTAATTTATAAGACATTGTTTAAACATAAATCCACTTTAACATTATGGGGTATTGTGTGTAGATCTGTGACATAAAATCGGAATTTAATCCATTTATATTCAATCTGTAACACAACAAAATGTGGATAAGGTCAAAGGGTGTGAATACTTTATGAAGGCACTGTATTAATCTCATAGGCAATGAAAGAAAACGATCCTGATTGTCAAAGTCTTAGTGCTCACTGAATCTCAGGGCTCACTGAATAATGAAAAGCATCTCTCTCTCTGCTAGCTGCCTTTTAAATCAAGTTCAATAAGCATGTTGATGAAGTAGTAATTAGTAGGTGAGAAAATACAACAGACTTCCACCCAAACCCACAGGGACTATTTGGACATATTGTTACACAATCATGTTTATGGTGATTTAGTTTTCTATTTGACGTATTGGAAATTAAATGTGAGCTTGTCTGGGAGTTGTGCATCCTATGAATCCAACTAGACAAATGCCTGCCTTCCCCAATGCATCACAGCTTGTGTACCACAGTAGCCAGACAGAGACTGAGGGACTGTCTACGCTGTCTACATTGGCATCACCTGAGCATTATTGTTAGACTTAGGCTATAAAAACAGGAAGGGGGAAGGGGCTGGTTGGTTTCAATTAAGCCATAAAAAGCACAAGCTGCCTGCATGCACAACAAGACAATGCACTCAGACCGCATTACTTTTTGAGCACCTGTGAGAACCAGGCAACTCTGATCGCAGTTCAGAAAGGCCCCAGAAAGGTCCCTGGTGCCCCATAACAGAGCTCCCAGTGAAACCACCAGTCTACCCGTTTAAAGCTCACACTGGCACCAAACCGACGTAAGTGTCGCAGTGTGCTATCCAAAGCTGAGACGAGAAGACACACAGCACCACAGGGAAAGTCAACATCCTCATTGGCACTTGAATAACTACTGAGAATGTAACTTTGATTTTAATCTTGTAGTCAGCTACTGTATGAGAGAAACCATATGCCTATACTGTATGTATACTGTCTCATACTGTATCTATAGGGGGGTCAAATATCAATAACACGTTGGTTGTAGTGGGCATGTCTATGCTTGTTGGTGCGCAAAATAATTGGAAAGGGTTTACTATGTTTGTTCCATCATCAATGATGTTTCCCTTAGACAGATATTATGGTTAATTGGGGTCATCTCAGTTTGTGGTATGTTGCTCATTAAATCTAAAAACGACAACTCACAAATTAAAGACTTCTTGAGACTTTGTCCATCGTCTTGACTCGTGTGGTGATGTTGCGTTCAGAATCATAAGAACCTGTTGGTTTTGACATATTTACCATTCATTTATTACCCTCACTCAGTTTTCATCTTCAACAACAATTTTCCAATTATTGTCCACCTCCAAAATACCCCTTTGTTCTGAAAATGTTGTAAACAAATGTCTGACAGCCTGAATGGAGTGCTCATAATGACACCGGTTGGACACAACAATAGGAGGGATTCTCTGAGTCCGTCACTCTGTCCAGAGCTGTCTTCTCAGACAGCAGGTGGGGTAAATTCAAGCTATTCGTTGGTGCAAACAAGGTAGGGTTACCATGGCAACTATCACCTGCTTCCAATCTGTTGCTGGTGCCGTCCGAGGTGGTGTGTTTGTATCCACCTGTCTCTCCTCAGAACACCCATCTCCTGATTCCTGTCGTGACAGGGGAGGCTGAGACCTGTGAGCTGTGCTTGAGACGTAGGAACCAAAGGCACTTTTCAAGGATGATGGGGGGCAGATGAGGAGGCTGCACAGATGAAATACAGCACATCCCAATCAATCTGTCAGCTAAGAGGTGAAAATGGATTGATCTGAAAAAGCTGTTAAAATGTTCTATTGTACTAATGGTTACTGTTGGCGGTATAACGATACAGGGTGAGACCCAGATGCAGACAAGGGTGGTTAGACTCTCTGATATTTATTAGAAACAAGGGGCAGGCAAGAGAATGGTCATGGACAGGCAAAAGATCATAAACCAGGTCAGAGTTCAGTAGGTACAGAGTGTCAGGGCAGGCAAAGGTCAGAACCGGGAGGACTAGAAAAACAAAGATTTGGAAAAAACAGAAATACACGCTGGTTGACTTGACAAAACTAGACCAATTGGCAACAGACAAACAGAGAACACAGGTATAAATACACGGGGGAAGATGTGCAACACCTGGAGGGGGGTGGAGACAAGCACAAAGGCAGGTAAAACAGATCAGGGTGTGACAGTAGGTTTTGTAATGTACCTGGAAAACAGAGACATTGAGATTAATGAAGGGAGGGGCCCCTGTGTTCTCCTATTAACCCTAAAAGCACCAACAAGGTTCAATTTTGACCCCAAGATAAAAAATGTATCCTTCTGAAATTGTAGGACATTGTCAAGCAACTAGTTACCAACATGAAAACACAATTTATGATGATTTCTGTGTCAATATAGAGGATTTAAAAATAAACTCTCTTTTGTATACTAGAGCTGACATTGTGGACTCAATAGTAAACTTTGTGTTAAAAGCACCAAATTTGGCACAGGTAAATGTGTGTTCCCTGAAAATATATAGATATGGAGCCACCCAGATTTGGCCCCTGGGGGTTGAGGCAGCCACAAAAAAAAAATGTAAATAATTATTTAGATTCCAGTCAATGTCTCCAAATCAAGTTGAAAGTCTCATCTTTCAGATACAATTGGAACTGAGTTGATAGCCCATAGCTTTTCCAAAGTTAAAGATAAAAGTCTGATGGCACCAGTGCCCATATCGCCTAGAACGCCCATCAGTGCTTATCTTAGGTCTTACCGGTACTTTAGATTAGCTCAATCACCAATGTATCAGCCTCTGAGTATCACAGATACACTTTAAATAAATAACAGAAACATTTCATGTTGCTATGGGTGAAATTGATTTAAAAAAAATATTAAACATGAAAAACATACAAAAATGTATATTTTTAAAGATCAAATTTGACTATAGATGTGTGAAATGTTGTATATCTTATTTTGGGGGATTTAAACCATTTACGTATGTTAGAAAAGGTTAATAAAATAAAAAGTGTTACTGTTCGGCAGAAAGTGTCATTTTCAATTTGAGGTAAAAAATCACAGATGTTGGTGCTTTTAGGGGTCGAAATACTGTATGTTGGTGCTTTTAGGGGTCGAAATACTGTATGTTGGTGCTTTTAGGGGTCGAAATACTGTATGTTGGTGCTTTTAGGGTTGTGTTCTTTCTACCCATAATAGCAGTCAATCACATTTTAGATTCTGATTATAAGTAGCAGGTCACCCGTGATACAAGTCAGTATTCCATGTCTGAGGATGTCGGGAGATGACATGGAAACCGTCTACTAGGGGCAACAGTGAGCTCTGTTACCGTCAAGTAGGTTTCAGTTTTGCGTTGTCATTGTGAACAGGGATGGCGGATGGGCATAAGCATCTGCCTCTGATTCCAAGGGTTGCAAGTTTGAATCCTGTGATAGAAAGTTGTTTTAAGCCTATCCCAAACCTTAACCCTTAACTTAACCAATCAGCGTTAATGCCTAACCTTAACAATTTGGAGTTAATGCCTGAACTTAACCGTAACCTTAAAAATTCTGAGTTAATGCCTAAACTTAACCTTAAATACTTAGAAATTTGACATCTGGAACAACATTGAAATTTGACCTTTGAGAAACATGATTGAACATCCAATTCTGACCTGAGACTGTGAGAGCTGGTTGGCATATAAGCCATGTCTCCTCTTGGTTCCTTATTATGGGCAAATAATTGGTATTATAAACCCAGACTCTAGTCGATTACAGCGTATTTTGGAGTTTTTGAAATGGTGAAATGATGGCATGGAGTATAATTTTATTTCTATGTCAATTTCCTACCATCCACTAGGGGCTACGGAACCGCCTATTACTATCTATTAAGGTGAAACATTTTAAATAAAATAAAAGTGGTTTTACCATCGAGGTAAATTTCGTTTTTCAGTTTTGCGAAGTTTGACTGACAGCTAACGTGCGGCAAAATAAAACTATGCCAGTGTTCCTCATATAGCTAACCGCATAAGATGTAATAGAGGATTGATTGCTAGTGCAGGTGCCTAGCCTGATTGTGCCTGCTGGAGAAAAAACAACATGGTTTCTACCAGTGTATGAGAGCCCTCCTATAGAGTAGCAGTGCATGTTACAAAAACATTCTCAATGTGCCATATACTATAGTAGAGCACTCGAAGATTATTAAGTACCTGTATCTGAGGAGCTTTAGTTCTGAGGAGCAGAATTCACTATTCATACATTTATTTAGTCTGTATGCTATTTCACATATATAACATGACGGCATCTCTTGGTCCTTCCACCCCTATGAGGTGTCAGCTCCTGCTCATCCTAGTCAAAGCTCTTCTCTGTCCTGGCACCCCATTGGCGTAACGAGCTTCACCTTGATGTTAGGACAGCAGAGTCCCTGCCTATCTTTTGAAAACATACCTCTTCAAAGAGTATATTCATTAATGCCACAACCCCCCCACCCCCCCGGTCCTTTCTTGAAAGCGAACACCCTTGCCTTTCTTGAACTAACACTTGCTCTTGTCTTTTCTTACTAACACTGACGACACTGCTGATAGCTACTTCATTGACAAGAAGATGTGCTTACTATGACTGGGATATGCAGTTGTTTTTCTTAGCTACTTAAAGATGAATGCACTAACTGTAAGTCGCTCTGCATAAGAGCGTCTCATAAGTGACTAAAATGTTTTAATGTAAAAAATAACAAAGCAGACAGTTAGTGGTGAGGAGTGTACTGACCCTCATCTCATTTTGTATCATATGTCATTGCTCAGTGGCAATCATTGAACCATGAAAAACATTGTGTGTAGCATTTAGTGTTGACCGATAAAGTATCAATGAATCTTGTATGTAAAACAACAGCATACCAGTAGTCTGCAGGTTAATAACTAAAGAGCATTCTTAAAGCATAGAGAAACCAAGGACACTACTGTGAGTTTTACCCACAATGCAACCATGAATGCAATAGTCTTCCGTAGAGATATGGAAATTGTTCAAGCAATACATACTATACTTTTCTTTGTGAAGCTCATTATCATTTTACAATTTAGTCATCCAGAGCGATTTACAGTAGTGTGTTTAAATGGCACTACGGATAGGCCACACACTAAACATAGAATTGCTGGGCGGTGTGGAAATAATGCATAAATGGGCATGATTTAGGACAAAACTTTTTTGACAAAACTTTAACATGATCATCCTTTGGATTGCAGGAAATGTTTAGGATCTCCCCCCTCTATCTCTAGGCCTGTATATATAGTTATTATGACATGCATCTTGTCAACCCACACCCTCAGTAAAAGCATGGGGCCCTGGGCCATCATAATGAGTCAACCCATCTTAGAGCAGAGGAAAGCCAGGCCCTTATGTAAACCAATGGGCATGTCAGAGAGAAAATGCACTGCTGAGTCACACTCTCCGCTGGTCAGAAGATACATAATTTTGGAAAGTGTATTCAAATGTCGGGAAGTAACCGCTTACTACTTGTCCAAAACTGAGGGGAAGAGAAAAAGATGAGCCAGGCCCCAAAAAACAAAGCCAAATTACATAAATGTTAGTAACTTTGATATAATTACATAATCTATTCTTAGCACAGATAAATATAAATGTAGAGTTCTGGTATAATTTCTGTGGTGACTCATACACGTGGTGACTCATACATGTGTCTGCTATCCAGACTTACATTTTGAGTCCTAGAACTGAAGAGATACTGTATATTATATTATATTATAATATTTTTTTTGTCATGAAATGGCGTCTGTAGGTAGAAGCATGCTATATGATGTGAAACAACAGGAGGCCAGATGTGCATTTCATCATGCTCTTTGGTGCACATCAAAATCAAGCTAAAAGTCTGGGACTTGATATTATATAAGATACTATGGCTGCGTTTACAGAGTCAGACTAATTGGTCTTTTGAGGAAGATCTGATGTGAAAAGATCTGGCGTGATTGGTCGAAATGCCAATTAATGAAAAAAATATCAGAATTGGGCTGCCTGTGTAAATGCAGCCTATGATCCTCAAACCTGCTAGGGGTGAACAGTGCAATACGAAACGGGATCCTGGGGTTTTCCAACCAATTGCTTTCTTGTTTCCATGGAAAGGAAACCGGGAAGTGTAAGCTTCATTGTATTTCTTCTCTTAATTTTCCCTCAAACAAATCATTATTGATTGGTATTTCCGCTAAGTGTCTCCCAAGGTGTCTCCAGTTTTAACAGAATGTCAACACCATATGTGACTAGTTTCAGGAAACTAGGCGTATGTTGCACGTCACTATTTCATAGGAGAGGCATTTGAACGTAAACTTTTTTTCAAGTCAAAATGTATTTTTTGACAGAAATGCGAACTTTCATGTGCCTTAATAACAAACTTGTATGCCATCTGTAAATATGATTAAATTGTTAAATTAAATTGTTTAGCCACGGAAAACGGCCAGAACCTTCCCGCTAGATAAGATTGGCTGAGATAATAGATGGGCTGGACATGCCGAGAGATGAGTTCGGATTGGTCTGCAATGTTGCACTCTTCGATCTATAACATGGTCAATGTTTTATATGTAATCCTTTCTAATGCGTCTTTTTTTTAAAGATATCACGTAGTAGAACTGCAAAAGTGCTGTTCTCCACTTTCTGGAGGACCGAGTTTTGAAAATAGCGGAATGCCTGGTGGAATTCGAGAATGATAGCTAAGGAGATGGAAAAACTTCTACTGTTTGATTGCAAATATGCAGTGGGAGTCGAAAAGATAACACACAGAAGGCTGATGTATAAAACACGTCTCCGGATTACATCTTCAAACTAAGGGCAACCATGGCATCCATGACAGAGAGGGAGAAGCGTCCATCCATGTATATGGGTAAGATAATCTAGATACCTACATTTTCAGATATTATACATTCCTAATTTTGCCAGAAAGTTGCTTTCTTTTCAAGTTAAAGCATACTATAGAAGCTAGCAAACATTAGCTGGCTAGCTCGTGAGCTAACATTACGTGTTTGATCTGTGTAGTAATATTATTTATATCCCAGAGCCATTTGCATGGCTAGTTATAGCTTAATGTTAGCTGTTTAGTGTTTTTGGTGACGAATTTCTTTAGCCTCCTGAGGTTGAAGAGGCACTGCTGCGCCTTCTTCACCACGCTGTCTGTGTGGGTGGACCATTTCAGTTTGTCCGTGATGTGTACACCGAGAAACTTAAAACTTACTACCCTCTCCACTACTGTCCCGTCAATGTGGATAGGAGGCTGCTCCCTCTGCTGTTTCCTGAAGTCCACAACCATCTCCTTTGTTTTGTTGACGTTGAGTGTGAGGTTATTTTCCTGACACCACACTCCGAGGGCCCTCACCTCCTCCCTATAGGCCGTCTCGTCATCGTTCTTAATCAAGCCAACTGTAGTGTCGTCTGCAAACTTGATAATTGAGTTGGAGGCGTGCATGGCCACGCAGTCGTGGGTGAACAGGGAGTACAGGAGAGGGCTGAGAACGCACCCTTGTGGGGCCCCAGTGTTGAGGATCCGCGGGGTGGAGATGTTGTTACCTACCCTCACCACCTGGGGCAGCCCGTCAGGAAGTCCAGGACCCAGTTGCACAGGGCGGGGTCGAGATCCAGGGTCTCGAGCTTGATGACGAGTTTGGAGGGTACTATGTTGTTAAATGCTGAGCTGTAGTCGATGAATAGCATTCTTACATAGGTATTCCTCTTGTCCAGATGGAATAGGGCAGTGTGCAGTGTGATTGCGATTGCATCGTCTGCGGACCTATTGGGGCGGTAAGCAAATCGGAGTGGGCCTAGGGTGTCAGGTAGGGTGGAGGTGATGTGGTCCTTGACTCGTCTCTCAAAGCACTTCATGATGACGGAAGTGAGTGCTACAGGGCAGTAGTCATTTAGCTCAGTTACCTTAGCTTTCTTGGGAACAGGAACATTGGTGGCCCCCTTGAAGCATGTGGGAACAGCAGACTGGGATAAGGATTGATTGAATATGTCCGTAAACACACCAGCCAGCTGGTCTGCGCATGCTCTGAGGACGCAACCGGGGACGCCATCTGGGCTTGCTGCCTTGCGAGGGTTAACACATTTAAATGTTTTACTCACGTTGGCTGCAGTGAAGAAGAGCCCGCAGGTTTGGGTAAAGGGCCGTGTCAGTGGCACTGTATTGTCCTCAAAGCGAGCAAAGAAGTTGTTTAGTCTATCTGGGAGCGAGACACCGTGGTCCACAACGTGGCTGGTTTTTCTTTTGTAGTCCGTGATTTACTGTAGACCCTGCCACATACCTCTCATTTCTGAGCTGTTGAATTGTGACTCCACTCTATACTGAGGTTTAGCTTGTTTGACTGCCTTGCGTGACACTGTTTGTATTCGGTCATGTTTCCAGTCACCCTGCTCTGATTAACACATAATGTACACAAATGATTATATACATTATTACATGGATCAGTCCCTGTAATTGCAGGTTCTTGCACAGTGGAAACCATGGTAACAGATCCTGGATCGATACTTGTCAACAAGTTTGCCAGAGGTTTAGGGCTCTATTCAATCAGATCTGCTTTAGCCTACATCCGCAAATCGGTTGTTTTGCAGGTGTTGGAGGTAGAACTGGGTTAGAGCTGTCAAATCTACAAGCGGCTCCTGGCATTATACCTAAAGCAGACATTGCCATTGGCATTAACATAAATTTCATGCAGACTTGTTTACAAGTTCAAACACTGGAATGTGAGATGTAATTTACACCTCGATTAGGCTGATGGAAATCATTATTTAGTTTAATGATTTTCAATTTGAGATTAATTATTTCTATATAGTCTCCACTTTCTCGTTCTGAAAATCTAACGCTGCAACCGATTTGACAGCTCCAACGCAGTTACACCTCTGACAACGTCAAAGCATCAGCTATGCGGGGGTCGCTATCGCCGCTTAACGCTTGATCTGATTAAATCTAGGCCTTAGTCTGCTTAATAAAAGGGTCACAACAAAATCTGTGTACACTGAACATGATCATATTTTAAATGAAATTCGCACTTAATGGATCATCATATGTGAAATTGTTAATAACTTATTTCCAAGCATTTGGAGAGGAAAATGAGGTACACCCATCTCGTACCCCTTTGCCTCCAGCACAACCTGAATTCTTCTGGGCATTGATTCTACAAGGTGTGGCATTTAAACGTTGCTCAATTGGTATCAAGGGACATAACGTGTGCCAGCAAATCATTTTGATATATAAAAGGTTTAAACATACAAGTATCAGCCCTTAGTGGAGACGCCATGGAACACGTATTTATGAAGCCATGTTGAAACCGCACCCCCACACTATTCTCAGTAAACCCTAGACACTGTCATGCGTGAAAAGCCCAGGAGGCCGGCCGTTTCTGAGATACTGGAACCAAAGCGTCAGGCACTGACAATCATGCAACGCTGAAAGTCGCTTCGGTCAGTCATTTTGCTCATTCTAACCTTCAATCGAACATTAAGTGAATGCCTCTATGCCTGTCCACCTGCTTTAAATAGCAAGCCACGGCCACGTGACTCACTGTCTGTAGGAGCGAACCATTTTCGTGAACGGGTTGGTGTACCTAATTAACCTCATGTCAACTCAGAAAATAATTTTAGCTGTATGTTGGCTCAATAAGTTCTTCTGATTAGAAATGTCAGATATGGCCAGCTGTGCCACCAGAGACTCTGGGTTCCCTTCCAGGCTCACAGTTGACGCACAGTTGGCCAAGCTTTGTCCGGGTTCGGGAGGGTTTGGCCGGTAGGGATATATCCTTGTCTCATCTCGCACCAGTGACTCCTGTGGCGGGCCGTGCGCAGTGCACGCTAACCAAGGTTGCCAGGTGCACAGTGTTTCCTCCAACACATTGGTGCAGCTGGCTTCCGGGTTGGATGCGCGCTGTGTTAAGAAGCAGTGCGGCTTGATTGGGTGGTGTATCGAAGGACGCATGACTTTCAACCTTCATCTCTCCCGAGCCCGTACGGGAGTTGTAGCGATGAGACAAGATAGTAGCTACTAAACAATTGGATACTACGAAATTGGAGAGAAAAAGGGGGTTAAATGCACAACAACAAAAAACACAACAAAAAGAAATGTCAGATATGTGTTCTGTCCGTAATGACACTACACGTTTTACACGTTGCATACTGAATGATGTAAACTGGATACAACCTGTATTTGCAGAATTATGATGAATTGCAATTTATATGTCACATCAATAAGTTTGTCAAGAATTGTCAAGTAATAACATATTAAATGCTCTACTAATGAGTCACAAAAACCTTAATCTCAAAGAAAAGTGCTTCATTTTCTAAAGTCAGACATGTATAGTTTTATTGTTTCATTTGGGCTCCTGAGTGGTGCAGAGGTCTAAGGCACTGCATCTCAGTGCTAGAGGTATCACTACAGACACTCTGGTTTGATTTCAAGCTGTATCACTTCCGGCCATGATTGGGAGTCCCATAGGGTGGTGCACAATTGGCCCAGCGTTGTCCGGGTTTGGCCGGTGTAGGCCGTCATTGTAAATAAGAATTTGTCCTTAACTTACTTGCCTAGTTAAACAAATATATGTTAATCAGAATCATGAGAAAAGTTGCCTAATGTGATGGGTTAAACTTTTTCCCTCGGCTTTTCAGCGATCTACAGTATATCCTCTCCTTTTTTCTCCCTTCATTGTCATTGTGTTCCAACTGCTTAGAGGGTCTCTATCTCCAAAATCCATCAAGTGGAGGTGCTTATTTTCTCTCAGGTTGACAAGAAGCCTGCTGCAGATGGCATTTATTTCTTTAGAACAAAAGCACTTACTGTACTGTACAAGGACTGAGAGAAGAGCTCTGCTGCCTGGAAAAAATAATTGTCTTGAAAAAGGCAGAGTAAATAGAAACTATAGAATGGGTTTTCATGAGAAATATTAATTTGTTTGTCCGGATGGTACCTCTTTAGAAATGGAGACTCCAGTACACAGGTATTCTTGAATGCTCCACAATGTGTTCAATGGATGTCATAGCAACCACAGGATGTTGGTGACACCTTAATTGGGAGGACGGGCTGAGGCAATGGCTGGAGCGGATTTAGTGGACTGCTATCAAATACATTAAACACATGGTTTCCATGTGTTTGATGCCATTCCATTGACTTTGTTCCAGCCATCATTCCACTCGACCTCCCCTCAGCAGCCTCCACTGATAACAACGAGTCAATAGACCTACAACAGGGTCCGATAGGCAATACAGTATATGGTACGATACATTAATCTTGAAGTTGCAATGTTTGCTTACACAGAGAAGGTTAATGCTCATGTTCTACTGACAATAAGTATTCTTTTAGAACAAACAGAATGTAAAGTGCACGATATACACTATACAACAGTCACTGTCTGAAAGTATGTGTAACAGGGGCAAACTGGTTTGTACATCTGTAGAGAGGAGGAATGAGATTCAGTTGATTCGCTTGGTTTAAATATTTTTATAAGCCCCTGGGGTATATTAAATCTAAAATTAATTACTTAATAGCCTATAGGCTTTGAAGTAATTATAAACCTTCTCGGGAGGCCAATCATCAGAGGCAATATATCCACTACCGATATCACCCTCAGCTAAAACCAGCTCATGCTCTCAGACAGAAATGCATTGTCAGAAGGTGAGTGTAGCTGGTGCATGAAGTCAGGCGCAGGAGAGCAAAATAGGTGAGCAACGTACTTTGCTCAAAAAATAAAGGCAAAAGGTAAACAAATACACTTGGCTAATAACCAACGGTAAATATTACGCACGGGTGAACACAGCACCCGTTGAAAAACCAGCCATCATGAACCGAACTGAACATAGAAATAATCACGCAGAACAAACATGGGGGAAACAGAGGGTTAAACACATGAACATGTAATTGGATAATGAAAACCAGGTGTGTAGAAAAAAAAGACAAAACCAATGGAAAATGAACGATGGATCAGCGATGGCTAGAAGACCTGCGACGTCGAATGCCGAACACCGCCCGAACATGGAGAGGGACCGACCTGGGCGGAAGTCGTGACATGCATGTTGAATATTTGATGCAGTTACATTTTATCCAAGTCCATGTGAGAGTGGTAAAGGGTTAAAACCTGTGCTGTTAATATATTAATTGTGGTAATACCAAAGGTAATATCTTCTATTCCCAAGATACATGTACAGAAACAGAATGTCCTTGGCTGCACATCGGACATTATACATAATTCACCACAGCAGCCATCATGATCTATGTATGTTCTACCAAAGCTTCATGAGTGCCACTCTCCAGTTCTAATCAATGGTAGAAAAAGTACTAAATTGTCATACTTGAGTAAAAGTAAAGATACCTTAATAAAAAATGACTAACGTAAAAGTCACGCAGTAAAATACTACTTGAGTAAAAGTCTAAAAGTATTTGGTGTTATGTATACTTAAGTATCAAAAGTAAATGGAATTGCTAAAATATACAGTGGCAAGAAAAGTATGTGAACCCTTTGGAAATACCTGGATTTCTGCATAAATTGGTCATAAAATTTGATCTGACCTTCATCTAGGTCACAACAATGGACAAGCACTTAAACTAATAACACACAAACAATTATACGTTTTCATGTCTTTATTGACCACACTGTGTAAACATTCACAGTGCAGGGTGGGAAAAGTATGTGAACCCTTGGACTTAATAACTGGTTGACCGCCCTTTGGCAGAAATAACCTCAACCAAACTTTTTCTGTAGTTGCGGATCAGACCTGCACAACGATCAGGAGGAATTTTGGATCATTCCTCTTTACAAAACTGTTTCAGTTCAGCAATATTCTTGGGAGTCTGGTGTGAACTGCTCTCTTGAGGTCATGCCACGGCATCTCAATCTATAAGGGCACAGGGTGAGACCTAGATGCAGACATGGGAGGCAGATGGTTCGAGACTCTGATATTTATTAGTATCCAAGGGGCAGGCAAGAGAATGGTCATGGACAGGCAAAAAGATCATAACAAAGTCAGAGTCCAGGAGGTACAGAGTGGCAGGAAGGCTTGAGGTCAGGGCAGGCAGTATGGTCAGGCAGGCGGGTTCAGAGTCAGAGCAGGCAAGAGTCAAAACCGGGAGGACTATCAAAAGAGAGATAAGAAAAAGCAGGAGCACGGAATCAAAACACGCTGGTTGACTTGACAAGACAAACTGACACAGGGATAAATACACCGGGGGAAATAAGCAACACCCGGAGGGGTTGGTTGACAATCACAAGGACAGGTGAAACAGATCAGGGCATGACACAGTCGGGTTGAGGTCAGGACTCTGGCTGGGCCACTTCAGAAGGCGTATTGTCTTCTGTTGAAGCCTTTCTGTTGTTGATTTACTTCTGTATTTTGAGTCTTTGTCCTGTTGCATCACCCAACTTCTGTTGAGCTTCAATTGGCGGACAGATAGCCTAACATTCTCCTGCAAAATGTTCTGATAAACTTGGCAATTAATTTTTCCATCAATGATAGCAAGCTGTCCAGGCCCTGAGGCAGCAAAGCAGCCCCAAGCCACCATACTTTACAGTTGGGATGAGGTTTGGATGTTGGTGTGCTCTGCTTTTTTTCTCCCCACATAGTGTTGTGTGTTCCTTCCAAACAATTCAACTGTAGTTTCATCTGTCCACAGAATATTTTGCCAGTAGCACTGTGGAACTTTCAGCTGCACTTTTGCAAACTTCAGATGTTAAGCAATGGTTTTTTTGGACAGCAATGGCTTCTTCCGTGGTGTCCTCCCATGAACACCATTCTTGTTTAGTGTTTTACGTATCGTAGACTCATCAACAGAGACGTTAGCATGTTCCAGAGATTTCTGTAAGTCTTTAGCTGACACTAGGATTACTCTTAACCTCATTGAGCATTATGCTCTGTGCTCTTACAGTCATCCTTGCAGGAATGGAGTTAAAAGTATATTATTTTCTTTAGGAATGTAGTGAAGTAAAAATAGTAATGCAAAGTTCAGATACAAATAAAAACTACTTAAGTAGTACTTTAAAATATTTTTACTTAAGTACTTTACACAACTGGTTTCCTGGGACAACTACTTGAGAGGCTCTTGAGCTAACCTATGTTAGCTCTGTTGGCCTGGTTTCTGTACAGTGCTCAAAGCTCATTTCGACTGACGATAGTGCTTTTACGTCTAGAACAAATTGCTCCAAAACGAAAATAAATGAGCAGAGCAACATTTGTCACAAACATGATGAAAGAGACTTCAGAAAACTACCAGTCAAAAGTTTGGACACACCTATTCATTCAAGGGTTTTTCTTTATTTGTGCTATTTTCTACATTGTAGAATTATAGTGGATACATCAAAACCTGGAGGACAGGTCATCTGATACAGAACACAGATACAGAATACCAAAGAACACCCCAACGGCCAGTGTACAGTATCAATTCTCTATGTCTGACAAGTAGTAAGAAGATGCGGCTAAGATTATTGTGTCTCCATACTATTTAATGTATTCTGTTCAGAGAAATGTGTTATTTAACCCATTGCAGTCTACTAAGGGGTTCTACTAAGCTATATGGAATTTTTTAAGAGGATCATACCAAGGATAATTTTGCTCTTTGATTTGGGATGTTGACGTATCAAAAAAAACATATAGAAAAAATATTTTATGAAAAATTGTATTTGGCCTTACTGCTATTAGCACATACAAACACAATACATAACAGATTCACTACATGGAACAATAGATAGTCCCCTGAAAAATATCTAAAGGAATTTAGTTCTGAAGTGTCTATCCTATAACTTAGAGATATAATATATTTTTTGCATTTAATCCCTTATTATTGGCACTAAACAGTCTCCTTATAAACTACCATAAATGTTTTCAACTGGTACCGAGGGACCTTCAGACGATTGTTGTGAGGCCTGTGGGCATCCTAGAGCAAAACATGTACTTGTTTGTGAAAGTGTCACCTTTCCACAGAGGGGTCATATTAGTGTGTAGAACCAAACTGTTTGGACGCTACAGACAGAAGTTGGCAGATCGCCTGTACCAAATGTAGATGTGTCCCAAGAGGCTTGTGGTGGTCGTAGAGCAGAACGGTGTTTGTGAGAGTCTCGTCTTTCTACAGAGGGGTCATAATAGTTTGGACGTTCATAATAAACATCGCTCTACCTCTGTCACCTTTCACCGCAGATGCGGAAGTGGGACATTAGCGGAAGAGGTGGATTGAGACGCATTCAATGTGTCTCAATCCACCGGGTGTTTTTAATATGCTAATTAGATTTCCGTTGGGGTGCAGACATCAACTCTAGGGGGTTAAGTTGTTAGGTTTACAGTGGGGCAAAAAGTATTTAGTCAGCCACCGATTGTGCAAGTTCTCCCACTTAAAAAGATGAGAGAGGCCTGTAATTTTCATCATAGGTACACTTCAACTATGACAGACAAAATTAGAAAAACTAATCCAGAAAATCACATTGTAGGATTTTTAATGAATGAACAAACAGGACCAAGCCTGGCCTGTTGAGGAGTGACGGACTCCATCCTAGCTGGAGGGGTGCACTCATCTTATCTACTAACATAGACAGGGCTCTAACTCCCCTAGCTCCACAATGAGATAGGGTGCAGGCCAGGCAGCATCCCCATTGAGACCATGTCTGTGCCTCGACCTCAACCTTAGCAATCTCACTAGAATAAAGACCTCCTACATTTCTGCCAGTATTGAAAGAGATTGTGATACCTCACATACCCCAAAATACCCCAAAATAGGGCTACTTAATGTTAGATCCCTCACTTCGAAGGCAGTTATAGTCAATGAACTAATCACTGATCATAATCTTGATGTGATTGGCCTGACTGAAACATGGCTTAAGCCTGACGAATTTACTATGTTAAATAAGGTCTCATCTCCTGGTTACACTCGTGACCATATCCCCCACGCATCCCGCAAAGGCGGAGGTGTTGCTAACATTTACGATAGCAAATTTCAATTTACAGAAAAAACCCTCACGTCATCGTCTTTTGAGCTTCTAGTCATTAAATCTATGCAGCCTACTCAATCACTTTTTATTGCTACTGTTTACAGGCCTCCTGGGCCATATACAGCGTTCCTCACTGAGTTCCCTGAATTCCTATCGGACCTTGTAGTCATAGCAGATAATATTCACATTTTTGGTGACTTTAATATTCACATGGAAAAGTGCACAGACCCACTCCTAAAGGCTTTCGGAGCCATCGTCGACTCAGTGGGTTTTGTCCAACATGTCTACGGACCTACTCACTGCCACAGTCATATTCTGGACCTAGTTTTGTCCCATGGAATAAATGTTGTGGATCTTAATGTTTTTCCTCATAATCCTGGACTATTGGACCACCATTTTATTACGTTTGCAATCGCAACAAATAATCTGCTCAGACCCCAACCAAGGATCATCAAAAGTTGTGCTATAAATTCTCAGACAACCCAAAGATTCATTGATGCCGTTCCAGACTCCCTCTGCCTACCCAAGGACGTCAGAGGACAAAAATCAGTTAACCAACAAACTGAGGAACTCAATTTAACCTCTTGAAACTCTGGGGGCGCAATTTCATTTTTGGATGAAAAACGTTCCCGTTTTAAACAAGATATTTTGTCACAAAAAGATGCTCGACTATGCATATAATTGATAGCTTTGGAAAGAAAACACTCTGAATTTTCCAGAACTGCAAAGATATTGTCTGTGGGTGCCCTAGAACGGGAGCTACAGGCAAAACCAAGATGAAACGGCAACCAGGAAATCAGCAGGATTTTTGAGGCTCCGTTTTCCATTGTCTCCTTATATGGCTGTGAATGCGAGAGGAATGAGCCTGCCCTTTCTGTCGTTTCCCCAAGGTGTCTGCAGCATTGTGACGTATTTGTAGGCATATCATTGGAAGATTGACCATAAGAGACTACATTTTCCAGGTGTCCGCCCGGTGTCCTCGGTCGAAATTGGTGCGTCTTTTTCAGCTGCTGGTATTTTGCCATGCGATTCTGAGGGGAAAGCAGGCTTCCACGAACTGCATATCAATGAAGAGATATGTGAAAAAACACCTTGAGGATTGATTCTAAACAACGTTTGCCATGTTTCGGTCGATATTATGGAGTTAATTCGGGAAAAGTTTGACGTTTTGGTGACTGAATTTTTGGTTCGGTAGCCAAATGTGATGTACAAAATGGAGCGATTTCTCCTACACAAAGATTCTTTCAGGAAAAACTGAACATTTGCTATGTAACTGAGAGTCTCCTCATTGAAAACATCCGAAGCTCTTCAAAGGTAAATGATTTTATTTATTTGGTTATCTGGTTTTTGTGAAAATGTTGCGTGCTAAATGCTACTCAAAATGCTAAGCTAGCTTGCAATACTCTTACACAAATTAGTGATTTGCTATGGTTCAAAAGCATATTTTGAAAATCTGAGATGACAGTGTTGTTAAGAAAAGGCTAAGCTTGAGAGCAGGCATATTATTATTTTATTTGCGATTTTCAGAAATCGTTAACGTTGCGTTATGCTAATGACCCTGAGGCTTTATTCACGATCCCGGATCCGGGATGGGGAGTATCAAGAGGTTTTAACCTTGCACAGTACCCTAGATGCAGTCTCACCTCTAAAAACTAGCTCCCTGGTATACAGAAAATACCCGAGCTCTGAAGCAAGCTTCCAGAAAATTGGGACAGAAATGGCGCCACACCGAACTGGAAGTCTTCTGATTAGCTTGGAAAGACAGTACCGTGCAGTATCGAAGAGCCCTCACTGCTGCTTGACACAATGATGAAAATAATCATGGCCTCTGAACCTTCCAGCTGCATACTGGACCCTATTCCAACTAAACTACTGAAAGAGCTGCTTCCTGTGCTTGGCCCTCCTATGTTGAACATAATAAATGGCTCTCTATTTACCGGATGTGTACCAAACTCACGAAAAGTGGCAGTAATAAAGCCTCTCTTGAAAAAGCTAAACCTTGACCCAGAAAATATTAAAAACCATCGGCCTATATTCCTCTAAAATATGTTGCGCAGCACCTCACTGCCTTCCTGAATACAAACAATGTATACTAGATGCTTCAGTATGTTTTAGACCCCATCATAGCACTGCGACTGCACTTGTGAAGGTGGTAAATTACCTTTTAATGGCGTCAGACTGAGGCTCTGCATCTGTCCTTGTGCTCCTAGACCTTAGTGCTGCTTTTGATACCATCGATCACCACATTCTTTTGGAGAGATTGGAAACCCAAATTGGTCTAAATCAAATCAAATCAAATGTATTTGTATAGCCCTTCGTATACATCAGCTGATATCTCAAAGTGCTGTACAGAAACCCAGCCTAAAACCCCAAACAGCAAGCAATCCAGGTGTAAAAGCACGGTGGCTAGGAAAAACTTCCTAGAAAGGCCAAAACCTAGGAAGAAACCTAGAGAGGAACCAGGCTATGTGGGGTGGCCAGTCCTCTTCTGGCTGTGCCGGGTGGAGATTATAACAGAACATGGCCAAGATGTTCAAATGTTCATAAATGACCAGCATGGTCCAATAATAATAAGGCAGAACATTTGAAACTGGAGCAGCAGCACGGCCAGGTGGACTGGAGACAGCAAGGAGTCATCATGTCAGGTAGTCCTGAGGCATGGTCCTAGGGCTCAGGTCCTCCGAGTGGGAAAGAAAGAGAGAAAGAGAGAATTAGAGAGAGCACACTTAAATTCACACAGGACACTGAATAGGACAGGAGAAGTACTCCAGATATAACAAGCTGACCCTAGGCCCCCAACACATAAACTACTGCAGCATAAATACTGGAGGCTGAGACAGGTGGGGTCAGGAGACACTGTGGCCCCATCCAAGGACACCCCCGGACAGGGTCAAACAGGAAGGATATAACCCCACCCACTTTGCCAAAGCACAGCCCCCACACCACTAGAGGGATATCTTCAACCACCAACTTACCATCCTGACACAAGGCTGAGTATAGTGCACAAAGATCTCCGCCACGGCACAACCCAAGGGGGTTCTACACGGACAAGTTCTGGCCTGGCTTAGATCGTATCTGTCGGAAAGATATCAGTTTGTCTCTGTGGATGGTTTGTCCTCTGACAAATCAACTGTACATGTTGGTGTTCCTCAAGGTTCCGTTTTAGGACAACTATTGTTTTCGCTATATACTTTACCTCTTGGGGATGTCATTTGAAAACATTCAAACACAGGAAGCCTGTGTTTCAGACATAAGGAAGTGGATGGCTGCAATCCTTCTACTTTTAAACTGGGACAAAACAGAGATGCTTGTTCTAGGTCCCAAGAAACAAAGATCTTCTGTTGAATCTGCCAATTAATATTGATATATTCATCTAAAAAAAACTGTGAAGGACCTCGGCATTACTCTGGACCCTGATCTCTCTTTTGACAAACATATCAAGACTGTTTCAAGGACAGCTTTTTCAATCTACGTAACATTAAAAATCTAACATTTTCTGTCCAAAAATGATGTGGAAAAATGTTTCTATGCTTTTGTCACTTCTAGGTTAGACTACTGCAATGCTCTACTTTCTGGCTACCCGGATAAAGCACTAAATAAACTTGAGCTAGTGCTAACCTGCTAGCCATCCTACACTGGCTTCCTGTTAAGGCAAGGGCTGATTTCAAGGTTTTCCTGCTAACCTGCAATGCATTACATGGGCTTGCTCCTACCTATCTTTCTGATTGGTTCTGCTGTACATACCTACACGTACGCTACGGTCACAAGATGCAGGCCTCCTAATTGTCCTTAATTTCTAAGCAAACAGCTGGAGGCAGGGCTTTCTCCTATAGAGCTCCATTTTTATGGAATGGTCTGCCTACCCATGTGACAGACGCAGACCCGTCTCATCCTTTAAGTCTTTATTGAAAACTCATCTCTTCAGTAGGCCCTATGATTGAGTACAGTCTGGCCCAGGTGTATGACGGTGAACGGAAAGCACTGGAGCAACGAACCGGCCTTGCTGCCCCCCCCCCTTTGGGTTATGCCGTGGTGGAGATCTTTGTGGGCTATACTCGGCCTTGTCTCAGGATGGTAAGTTGGTGGTTGAAGATATCCCTCCAGTGGTGTGGGAGCTGTGGTTTGGCAAAGTGGGTGGGGTTATATCCTGCCTGTTTGGCCCTGTCCGGGAGTATAATCGGATGGGCCCCCAGTATTTATGCTGCTGTAGTTTATGTGTTGGGGGGCTAGGGTCAGTCTGTTATATCTGGAGTATTTCTCCTGTCTTGTCCTGTGTGAATTTAAGTATGCCCTCTCTCTCTCTCTCTCTCTCTCTCTCTCTCTCTCTCTCTCTCGGAGGACCTAAGCCCATGCCTCAGGACTACCTGGCATGATAACTCCTTGCTTTCCCCAGTCCACCTGGCCCGTGATGCTGCTCCAGTTTCAACTGTTTTGGCTGTGGAACCCTGGCCTGTTCAACAGACGTGCAACCTGTCACAGACCTGCTGTTTTCAACTCTCTAGAGACAGCAGGAGCGGTAGAGATACTCTCAATGATCGGCTATGAAAAGCCATCTGACATTTACTCCTGAGGTGCTGACCTGTTGCACCATCGACAACTACTGTGATTATTATTATTTGGCCATGCTGGTCATTTATGAACATTTGAACATCTTGGCAAAGTTATTTTATAATCTACACCCGGCACAGCCAGAAGAGGACTGGCCACCCCTCATAGCCTGGTTCCTCTCTAGGTTTCTTCCTAGGTTTTGGCCTTTCTAGGGAGTTTTTCCTAGCCACCGTGCTTCTACACCTGCATTGCTTGATGTTTGGGGTTTTAGGCTGGGTTTCTGTACAGCACTTTGAGATATCAGCTGGTGTAAGAAGGGCTATATAAATACATTTGATTTGATTAGACTACTAGCCTACTGATGTTACAAGCGTGATTCAGAAATTAGAGCTGGCTAGCTCTGCCCACTCCATAGCAAGCTGCTCCATCCCCACTGATTTGTGAAGTAAAGTTCAGCTAAATAAAAAATTATATATATTTCAGAGGCTTAAAAAGGAACATAAAGATATAATATAAACCGTTAATTTTGGGGGATCGAATCGGTTCAGTACTTTATTTTGCTGGTTGGAAGATTGGAACGGGAAACAAAAAAAACAGAATATAATTATTGTAAAATCATTTTGGTTCCTTTCATGTTTATGCTGTCATGCCTCTAGTATGATTCAATTATATGACATGCTATTTTGTCAAATCGATTAACTAATGTTTAATTGATTATGTGGTTGAATTAAACCGTGCATTAATTGAACCATTAATAACCTGGGGCACCACGGAAGCATTAATTTATATAGAGTGGTTATCTCCCGAATCCACTCTCTTAAAGATCTAAAGAGCTTTTATATCAATAGCAGTTGATATAAAAGCAGTTGATATCAATTATTAACCATTATAAACCTTTTAAGGATTACCCCCTTTTTTTCAATTTTTGCCTAAAATGACATACCCTAATCTAACTGCCGTTAGCTCAGGGTCTGAAGCAAGGATATGCATATTCTTGGTACCATTTGAAAGGAAACACTTTGACGTTTATGGAAATGTGAAGGGAATGTAGTAGAATATAACACAATTGATCTGGTCAAAAAAAAATTGTACCATCATCTTTGAAATGCAAGAGATGGGCCGTAATTTATTTTTCCAGCCCAGGTGCAAATTCGATTTTGGTGTATGTGATTTAGATTTAGACTGATCCAATGAACCAAGAATTTTATGATGTTCAGATGAGACTGATAGAAGGTAACAATTAGCACAGCTAGCTAGCTAGTGTCACTAAATTGGTAGCAAGATTACTAGCCAGCAACTTACCAACCATAGACGATTACTACACATTCATCATTGCAACCAACACACAAATAGAGAGTGAGTTAGCTATATAGTCAATTCTATTTTTTTTGTGATAAAGACATTTATAGACAAGAGTGGAATAAATTGCTACCAGATTGAGCTACTCCCTTTTTTCTAGCGTTTGTTAGCTAATGCCAGCTAACGTTAGTCAAAGATAGAACTAACAAACACACATGTTTACTGTGCTGAAGATATCTACCAGTCTAGCAGTGACTACGGTAACACTTTATTTGGATAGTCCATCTGTAGATGCTACTAACCTTAACCCATAACCCTAATCTTAACCCTTATCCTATCCCTAACACTAACCTTAACCCTTACCCTATCCCTTACCCTAATTCTAAACCTCACCCTAACCGTAACTTTAGCATGCAGTTGGTTATCAACAGATGGTCATACTAATCAACAAACTAGCAATTGATTATCTGTAGAGCATCTACAGATGGACTATTCAAATAAAATGTGACCGTGACTACTACGGCATGTCTTTTGTTCACAAATGTCTGCCCCTACACACAGTACACTTCTTCTGCACTTTCTTTCAGGTGATTTCAAGTTCTTTAGTTAATGTCCTTCCTTATCTTAACAACCCTTTTCACTGAATTATCCATAGACAATATGGTCATATAACAGACATATCTATGCAGATCGAATTAGAGTTAGCACCTATTACGTTCACTGTGTGGTTGATGCTGGAATCTAATCCTTAACCCTGGTGTTTTACATGTTCCAACCAAACAAAGTCATGACAACCTCCTCTGTGTCACAATAATGATAATTGATTGGATTTATACAGCACTTTTTTACCATATGAGTTAGTCAACGCACTTTACATAGTAGGGGGAAACTCAACTCATCAACCACCAATGTGTAGCACCAACCCCAGTGGTGCATAGCAAACACTTTTGTGCCAGAACACTCACCACACATCAGCTAGAGAAATGATATATGCAAATTAGGAATGAAGTGGATGGTTATGTGGCCGTGATGGAATGGGGCCAGGTGGATTTTAGACATGACACCAGGGTTAACGCCCCTACTCTTAAGTGCCATGAGATTTGTAATAACCACAGAGAGTTTAACGTCCCATCTGAAAGACGACACCTTACACAGGGAAATATCCCCTTCACTGCCTTGGGGAATTTGAATCTCCTTAGACCAGAGAGAAGAGTGCCCCCTACTACTCCTCCAACACCACTTCCAGCAGCATCTGTACTTCCATCCAGGGACCAACCAGGACCAACCCTGCTTAGCTTTAGAAGCAAGACAGCAGTGGGATGCGGGGAGGGGGGGGGTGGGGGGTATGCTGCTGGGAATATAAGTAGACATCATGGTCATAATTGGTTCCTTCTTCATAAAAGCCTCTAGAAAGAAAATGGGCAAATCAAATTACCTACATCTGTGTGGTGTACCTACACATTAGTTCCAGTCCTTCTGTAAGTCTGTGCATTGTGTTACAGTAGTACTAACCATTATGTAGTATTGAACAAAAATCCTCACACAAACAAAGCAAATTGCTTGGGTCATGCTGATTTCCACTTGTAATGGATTATTTGAAGTAGGTGACTGCAGTATTTCTATAGGCATTTCACCATTCTGATATGATAAATTCAATTGAAATGGAAAAAAGGCTGTGGTGATAGCAACAGGCAGAAGAACACTGCATATACTCATGCACGATAACCATCTGTGGCAGAATTCTGTTGACCCAATATTCAACTGTCTGCTTGATTAAGGTAAAAAAGTACACCAACATCCTCCAAAGATGATTCATTGGGTCAATACTTGATTTTAGCGCTGAGAAGCAGTGACAAACTGTACAGACGAGTTGTTCTACAGTCAGTCCACACATACAAACTCATGTGCATTTATGCTCAAGTCAAGACAAAAATAGTTTATTTTCACCATAATATCTTTCCAGAAGCCATGGACTTAAAGTAATCCATTATACTTACTGTATGAAAAGTACCAAATGCGCACCTACTCAAATTACATTATGGAAATAAACATAAACAAGTCATAACAAAAATACAATTTGCATTTGGTCTATTTTTGAATAATGTACTATTGACTAAGTAACAAAGTCGGTAAGCTGTGCCCACAATGTTTGATTTCCTAAAATACTCTGCAGTTCCCCATGGTATCACACCAGCCATCTGGATCAACATGCCACATCTGTCTCCACTGACCTGATGGCAACGAGCTGCTCTAAAGACTTAACGAGCCACTTCTTATTGCCTCCATTCAACTGGCACTGATGTCTGCAAAGTACAGTGCATTCCGAAGGTATTCAGACCCCTTCACCTTTTCCATGTTTTGTTACATTACAGCCTTATTCTAAAATGGATTAAATACATTTTTCCTCAATCTACACACAATACTCAATAATGTCAAAGCAAAAACAGGTTTTTAGAAATTTTTGCAAATTTATAAAACAGAAATGCTTTGGGGAAGTTTTTCAGCGGCAGAGTCTTGGAGACTAGTCAGGATCGAGGAAAAGAAGAACGGAGGAAAGTACAGAGAGATCCTTGATGAAAACCTGCTCCAGAGCACTCAGGACCTCAGACTGGGGCGAAGGTTCACCTTCCAACAAGACAACGACCCTAAGAACACAGCCAAGACAATGCAGGAGTGGCTTCAGGACACGTTACTGAATGTCCTTGAGTGGCCCAGCCAGAGCTCGGACTTGAACCCGATCGAACATCTCTAGGAGACATGAAAATATCTGTGCAGAGACGCTCTCCATCCAACATGAAAGAGCATGAGAGGATCTGCAGAGAAAAATGGGATAAACTCCCCAAATACAGGTGTGCTTGTAGCATCATAACCAAGAAGACTCAAGGATGTAAGGTGCTTCAACAAAGTTATGAGTAAAGGGCCTGGATACTTATATAAATGTGATATTTCATTTTTTTTTTATTACATTTGCAAACATTTTTAAAAACCTGTTTTTGTTTGTCATTATGGGGTATTGTGTGTAAATTGACGATGAAAAAACCCTGATTCAATCAATTTTAGAATAAGGCTGTAACATAAAAACAAAAATACTTTCCAAATGCACTCTATGTCAAGATACATTCAACACGCAAATTTGACAGAATTTCCATATGTATATTTTTTTTGTTCTCAAAAATGTTGTGCATTAGACGGCAACATGTTTCCTTCCCTTTCAATGTACCAAAACAACTAATAGTCATGCATTATGCAAAGACGGGTAGTGAAGAAACAAGCTCAGGCTTCGGTTAATGTTAATTTAATTTGATGATGAAGTATCTTACAGACAAATTGTTTGGGACACCTTGTGTTGCTTAATCCAGCACTGTAATTATCCATGTTTAATGAGAGTGAGAGGATGAGACAGAGTTGAAATGTTGTGTTTCTTTATCGTAGCCAATGTGACGTGTGCGTTTTAAACTCACACAAGTCTGCTTACATGCCATGCAGAAACTTTTTGAGCGTTTGACTGAGAGTGTCTAACTAATTTGTGAACAAATATGAACTGCTCCAGCTTCATTCATGTGATGTAGTCTGGAGATAAATTGGATTTAGGAGTCTGTGTGTACAAAATATTAATGAAATGCATTGCTACACATGCTTAAAAGAGGACTGTTCAATAGTGGTGAGGACTTCTCTTTTAATTTGCCTCGTCTCCATCTTTGGAGGATGCTATTTATTAATAGAAACCTGTGTCTCTGTCCCCTGTACCAGGGGTTCTTAAACTGTTCAGCCTGGGACCCAAATGAGAAATGTTGTGTTTTCCTGGGACCCAAGATTAAGAAAATATGCAACTATAGGTAAATATCAGTACATTTCATTGCCCTTATGCCTTATGCAATATAGACAAAAACAAATAACAATGAAATTAAATAGCCATATAAAGTTATATTCATGTTAATTTCCCCCCATTAAAAATACTCTTATATGTATCTGTCTAGGTTGGAACTGTTGCTGCTAGAATACAATAAATCATTTTCATTCTGAACTGGAATAAGCTGATTGATCACACAGATGAGTAACAGAACACACACACTGGCTTTTTGATAGTGCAACCCTGAGTAACAGTACAGATGAAAAATGATCAGTCCTACTGTACATCTTACTGTAGAAATTATTGTTAAAAGAAAATCAGCTTGGAACTGTTGCTGTTAAAATGCAATACATATTTTAAATTCTGAACTGGAATAAACTGATTGATCACATCACACAGATGTAGACCAGAACACACACACACACACACACACACACACACACACACACACACACACACACACACACACACACACACACACACACACACACACACACACACACACACACACACACACACACACACACACACACACACACACACACACACACACACAGTCCTAATGAGAGGTGTGTGGCTGGTTGAAGTTTTCAACAAGCATTTCTATTCTGGACTCAGTTTTTGACAGTGCAACGCTGAGGTCATACTCAGCAATGAGACTGTTTATGTACTTGTTTTAAGTGTGTCAGAGTTGAAAACCCTGACTCAAAAAGATATGTGGTGCCAAACTGGATCATGACATCTACTGCTTTCTCGGTCAGGCAGGAGACTGCTTCATGCTGTCTTTGAATGTTTGCCTCACAAAGCATCTTGCTTCAATCAGTTTATTCCAGTTCAGTATACTAATTATTTATTATATTTTAACATCAACAGTTCCAACCTAGACTCATTTTTAACAATCCTTTCTACAGTAAGATGTACAGTAGGCCTGATCATTTTTCATATTCATCTGTACTATTACTAAGAGTTGCACCATCAGTAACTAGCTAGCTTGCTTTTGCTAATGTTAGCTATTAGCTGTGTACAAGGATTGTTCGAAAGGGATTGTTCGAAAGAGAAACTCACATCTACTACTATGAGAGCTAGTACTCCCTTATTTCTGCTTATCATCACCTGTTATAAAATTACAACTTCTTTCCACTGTCGAAGCACTGAAGTTTCCTGAAACATTCTGGCCTGTTCTGAAAGAACTCCCTGGGTTTACCATCATGCTGTGAATGTTTGGTCAGGACGTGCCGTTTTATTAATCTGTTCATTTTGAGAGAATCATTACTAACGTTAGTTAAGCACTTCCCTGCACAAAACACATTGTGGGCGCTCCTCGTTATTTCTCAAAGTTTATACGAAAGAGAGAGAAACTCATCCCTGTATTTGCGTTTCATGACAATTGAGCTCAGTCAGAACGTGTGGCTAGCATGAGTCCATTTGATGATAGCGGTGAGTGATGGCGAGTGGGAATGACAAGTCAGTGGCTGGCAGCGCATCATCTACTGCTGAATGACAGTGCTGCATCGTGTGTTGCGGAGTGTTCTTCAAGAAAACCCCAGAAAAAAGTCCCAGTGAACCGCAACGCATAAGGGCATCGCCCTCTCCCACTCCCGCAGCTGCCAAACTGTGCAGAGACCGCTGCTAAGCAGAGAGCGCAGATGTACTTGGCCAAATCAATTCCAGTAATTAATTAAATATTATACATTTACTCTGACCATTGGTCGTGACCCATACTTTAAGAAAGGCTGCCTTATACTGTAACAAAGGATTTTCAGTGTATAGTATTGTTCTCCTCCCATGTTTTCAATTCCTCTCCGCCCCCCTTAGGCCTTGGGTACTCTGGTAATTCTTCCCTGTTAGGGAGCTTGATTTAATTAGGCAAAATAAAAAGTGTGGATTAGAATAAACTTGTTTGGCTCTCAGCTATTTGCTTTCCTCAGTTTAAAGTTGTGCCTACCATTAATTGGCTCTTGAAATACATGAATCTCTGGGAGATAGCTCTCCATCGAGCTCTACATGCAGTGCAATCTGGTCTCAGGGTAATTCGTAGGATTTGGTATGTACATTTCTTTCCCTCCATTTAGTATGATATCTTATGTTACGCTAGGTTACATTATGAATGGATTAGTGGTCGTACAATATCATTCAAATTGTGATATGTTGTCTCACCTAGCTATTGTAAGATTAATGCACTAATGTAAGTCACTCTAGATAAGGGCATCGCTAAATGATAGAAATGTACATTTAATATGTCTTTCTCTGAGACCAGGTTGCTTGTTGCATGGTAACAACAAAGGACAATTACTGATAGAATTTATGTTGGTGGTTAGTAGACGTGACTCGAACACGCAACCTTTGGATCATTAGACAGTCGCGGTATACGACTACACATCCTCTCCGACCAACATCTTACTTTTGTTTCCATCTAAAGTAACGAGAGCATTAGATCATATCATACGAGGTGCATAAAAATATGTATAGTATGATTCGTATTGCTTTGAGGCCAGGTTGTACAGTAACTGGGATCATAAAGCAAGCAGCTTTGAGAAAGGGAAACAGTGGGTGCCTACGAAACATGACATTCTATTCCACAATTATACAAAGACAACTGGAGATAAATAGGTTTCTGGTGATCAGTTGTGATTGTACCTGGAATTCAAATCAACACCAGTTGAAGAATCCCTGTAATATGGTCACACCTGCTCCACAGGCAAGCATGTTTAGGTCAGCTGGACTGTATTTTAGTATCAAAATCAGCATAGATTTTTCTCCATACATGATTTATTCATAACAGAATTGGTCTTGGAATTAGTCTAATAACAGCAGTTCTCAAATGAACTCCTACTCTTGCAGAGAGGTAGGCAAGAGTAGGAGTTCATGTGTGAACTGCTGTCATTAGTACCTGGGGAAGCTGATACTGTGCACATGGAAAGCTACTGGCCCAAATGAAATCATCATTCGTGGTCCAAGGTTCTATTATGAGAACCTGAACCATTTCAGAATTTTGGAATTCTTTCATTTCTAGCCCACTGGCTTGACAAGTCCTAATTACAGTTGTTTTCCCTCACCACACTTGCAATTACCAAGTATTTAGAGTGGTAGGCACCACTTTCACACAATCACACCCACAAAATAACAGTCAGAGCATGCATTATAGAGGACTCATTTGACCACAGGCAAAATAGTTCCCACTGCTCACTTTATATGTAATCCTATTTGGAAAAGCAAATGGTTTGCTCCCAATTGCTTCATTAATGCCGTTGCTTCAATGCAAATGTGTCTTAACTGCTTACATCACAAACAGTTGTTAAATTGAGCCAAGATCCTGCAACTTTGGTCAATGAGAGAGCCACGCGGAGCTGAGCTGCAGTATCCTAAGGGTCCAAAGAGGAGCAGGATATGAAATAGGATAAAAGTACTAACCCTAACTAGCCTGGGTACTAGTCTCTTTAACAGGGAGTGGCAAGGAGTGGAATGTTAGCTAAAGAGACTGGTACCCAGACTAACCCTAACTAGCCTGGGTACTAGTTTCTTTAACTGGGAGTGGCAAGGAGTGGAATGTTAGCTAAAGAGACTGGTACCCAGACTAACCCTAACTAGCCTGGGTACTAGTCTCTTTAACAGGGAGTGGCAAGGAGTGGAATGTTAGCTAAACCCAGACTAACCCTAACCCTAAACCCCACAAACAGGGCTCCCCACCTCCTAATTTTCAATTTAACCTCAAATCAGAAGGTGGCTCTCCATGAAAATGCATCATACACATTTTTTGTATCAAGTTTCCTATTTTGAAAACTTGATTGCTGACATGCAAAACATTTTGGGACTGTATCAACAGTTGACTAATTAAACAAAATATATTTTCTGAGTGGTATTTTCCTTTAACATGAGAGTAGTGCATGACCAGGCGTTTTTCCTTATCACCTGACATGACAAGGAAAAACTCTCAGCCATATGTATAGCCAAGAGTTTTCCATGTGGCCAGGACACACTCACAGTCTGATGGACGTTTGGATTACATGCAGACAAGTCTACTTTATTCATCCAAAAGCATACTTTTTGATCGATTTGCTCGATTTGCTGTACCATTGACACACAGTTGAAGTCGAAGTTGAAATACATCTAAACTCTGTTTTTCACAATTCCTGACATTTATTCATAGTACAAATTCCCTGTCTTAGGTCAGTTAGGATCACACTTTATTTTAAGAATTTGAAATGTCAGAATAATAGTAGAGAGAATGATTTATTTCAGCTTTTATTTCTTTCATCACATTCCCAATAGATCAGAAGTTTACATATACTCAATTCGTATTTGGTAGCATTGCCTTTAAATTGTTTTTAACCTGGGTCAAACGTTTGGTGTAGACTTCCACAAGCTTCCCACAATATGTTCCTGACAGAGCTGGTGTAACTGAGTCAGGTTTGTATGCCTCCTTGTATGCTTCCTTGCTTGCACACACTTTTTCAGTTCTGCCCACAAATTTTCTATAGGATTGAGGTCAGGGCTTTGTGATGGCCACTCCAATACCTTGACTTTGTTGTCCTTAAGCCATTTGCCACAACTTTGGAACTGATGCACCAGTCCCTCCTGCAACAAAGCACCCATCCATCATGATGCTGCCACCCCGTGCTTCATGGCTGGGATGGTGTTCTTTGGCTTGCAAGCCTCCCCCTTTTTCCTCCAAACTTAACGATGATCATTATGGACAAACAGTTCTATTTTTGTTTCATCAGACCAGAGGACGTTTCTCCAAAAAGTACGATCTTTGTCCCCATGTGCTGTTGCAAACCGTAGTCGGGCTTTTTTAATGCCAGTTTTGGAGCAGTGGCTTCTTCCTTGCTGAGCGGCCTTTCAGGTTATGTCGATATAGGACTCGTTTTACTGTGGATATAGATATTTTTGTAACTGTTTCCTCCAGCATCTTCACAAGGTCCTTTGCTGTAGTTCTGGGATTGATTTGCACTTTTCGCACCAAAGTACTTTCATCTCCAGGAGACTGAACGCGTCTCCTTCCTGAGGGGTATGACGGCTGCGTGGTCCCATGTTGTTTATACTCGCACACTAAATAAAATAAAATCAAATCAAATTTTATTTGTCACATACACATGGTTAGCAGATGTTAATGCGAGTGTAGTGAAATGCCTGTGCTTCTAGTTCCGACAATGCAGTAATAACCAACAAGTAATCTAACTAACAATTCCTATTGTTAGTACAGATGAACATGGTACATTCAGGCGTTTGGAAATTGCTCCCAAGGATGAACCAGACTTGTGGAGGTCTAAATAAAATGTCTGAGGTCTTGGCTGATTTCTTTTGATTTTCCCATAATGTCAAGCAAAGAGGCACTGGAATTCTCCAAGCTGTTTAAAGGCACAGTCAACTTAGCGTATGTAAACTTCTGACCCACTGGAATTGTGATGCAGTGAATTATAAGTGAAGTAATCTGTCTGTAAACAATAGTTGGAAAAATGACTTGTGTCATGCACAAAGTAGATGTCCTAACCGACTTGCCAAAACTTTAGTTTGTTAACAATACATTTGTGGAATGGTTGAAAAACAAGTTTTAATGACTCCTAACTAAGTGTATCTAAACTTCTAACTTCAACTGTACCTGTACACAGTGCTATAGATCGGGTACCTAAAGAATAATGAAGTCCTCTATTCTATGGCTCTACCTTTCTCTCCTGAGAGCATAGTCCTTTTATTTAGGACGGCAGGGTAGCCTAGTGGTTAAAGTGTTGGACTAGTAACCACAAAGTTGCAAGTTCAAACCCCTGCCCTGACAAGGTACAAATCTGTCGTTCTGCCCCTGAACAGGCAGTTAACCCACTGTTCCTAGGCCGTCATTGAAAATAAGAATTTGTTCTTAACTGACTTGCCTGGTAAAATAAAAACTTTGCTCATGATACCCCACATGTGTTAGGGCAGATCCTCTGTAATACCTGCTACACTAAATGTACTAAATCACTGCTTAGAAGTGTTGGTATTTCAGTTTAGTTTTTGTAGAGATGACTTCCAGCATTTCTTATAATTTGTTTCATGTCTCTTTTTAATTTAGTCAGTTTAGGTCTATAAACATATTTAATTATAATTGCTAACAAAATAACAAACTTGTATCGATGGCCAATAAAAGGTGGCCAATTTGTGGGATATATGCTACACAGCCATAATTGAAGTAGATTAAAATAAGATTGACTATGTTTATAGACCTAAACAGACTAACTCTGGGTTTAGCATTATTATATCAGCACAGTGTTATATCAGGCCTGAGGAGTTGCATCTGAGAGTGATAGGCCTACTGGGGCTCTTCTTGGTGTGGGTGGCTAGATGTTGTCTTAATTGACTTTCTAGAGCATGGGTTTAGTTTTAGTTGAAGTGGAGAAATGTACGCTGAACAAAGATATAAACACAACATGTAAAGTGTTGGTCCCATGTTTCATGAGCTGAAATAGAATATCCCAGAAATGTTCAATATGCACAAAAAGCTTGATCATTACACAGGTCAACCTTGTCCTGGGGACAATAAAAGTCCACTCTAAAATGTGCCATTTGTCACACAACACAATGCCAGAGATTTCTCAAATTTTGAAGAAGCATGCAATTGGCATGCTGGCTGCAGGAATGTTCCCCAGCGCAATTGTGAGATAATTTAATGTTAATTTCTCTACTATAAGCCACTTCCAACGTCATTTTAGAGAATTTGTCAGTATGTCCAACTGGCCTCACAACCGCAGATCATGTGTATGGTGTCGCGTGGGCAGGCTACGGACAACAAACACAATTGCATTTTATTGATAGCCATTTGAATACACAGAAATACCGTGACAAGATTCTGAGGCCCATTGGAAAGCCCATTTTGTTAAGGTATATGTGACCAACTGATGCACATCTGTATTCCCAGTGATATGAAATCCATAGGCAGAGTTTGTTATGTTACGAGAGAGAGACGTCATCAGAGCACGCAACATGACACTGTACTGTCTGTTGTTTACAATAAAACTTTTTCATTAAATCGATTTTAATCCAAACTAAAGTTTTGTTACTAAGGATTCCACAACGCTGTTAGCCATCACGGCTGGGACTGCAAGTTGTGTTCCTTTTTTTGTTGTTGCGTGGATTCCGCGAGTGCTAGCTGGCTGTACTACAGACACCTGTTGTTGTCGTGGGAAATATTCATTGTTATCTTTTTGTAAAACAACTGGTTGCAGTAAAGAGCCAATCTGGATACCAAGCAGATCTTGAGGGAAATCGACGAGTACCAACAGCTTTACACTATGGAGTAACAACATACTCCTTCGTGGAAGGATCTGACCCGCCTCACAAAATAACTTTAACCCAACAAAAAAAAGAAAAACAGATTAATCTACAGACACGGACAATTTACTTACCATTGAGGTAGAGGCTAGTGCTCTGGCTGGAATCCATGCAACAATAGAAAAGTTGTGTGAGGAGGTAGCAGGGCTGAGGGGGAGTTTGGAGTTCAGCCAGAGTGAAATTCTCAAGCTCCAACCAGAAAACAAGACACTCACAGTCAAGGTAAAAAATACACGATTACAACATGGATTGTCTACTCAGGGAAAACAGGGTGATGCAGGAGACGCTATTAGACATACAAAGTCGTAGCATGCGCGAAAATCTTTTTTTTTTCTGGTATTCCTGAGGACGCATTCAATAATCCAGAGGGTGCGATCAGAGAATTAATGAAATTCGAATTGAAACTTCCTATAGAGACTGTAATCAATGTGGCTTTCCACCGAGTACACAGACATGGAGCTCCGAGCGGCAAGACCAAGGGTCCCTGACCGATCATCGCAAAATTTGAACACTACCAACAAAAGGAGCTGATTAAAAGCAGAGGAAGGGAGCTTAAAGGGACCAAATTTGGTCTCAAAGACCAATTTCCAAAGGTGATAAACGAATGTTGTAAGAGACTGTATGCATTATAAAGACAACAAAGGATGCATGGTAGGCGTGTCTTTATCATTGTGGACAAACTCTTTATAGATGGACAGCTATTCCGAGACAACTCCATAACACCTTGGCTGTACTAAATTCTACAGGGACTTCAGGTTAAAAAAGAAGGTATGGGAACTGTTTAAAATATCTGAACATTATGAAGTGCTATGAACACACACGTACTCAACTACATGCTTGCTTATACATACGGACTTATACAGTGGGGCAAAACACTACTTAGTCAGCCACCAATTGTGCAAGTTCTCCCACTTAAAAAGATGAGAGAGGCCTGTAATTGTCATCATAGGTACACTTCAACTACAAAATGAGAAAAAAACAATCCAGAAAATCACATTGTAGGATTTTTAATACATTTATTTGCAAATTATGGTGGAAAATAAGTATTTGGTCAATAACAAAAGTTTATCTCAATACTTTATTATATACCCTTTGTTGGCAATGACAGAGGTCAAACGTTTTCTGTAAGTCTTCACAAGGTTTTCACACACTGTAGCTGGTATTTTGGCCCATTCCTCCATGCAGATCTCCTCTAGAGCAGTGATGTTTTGGGGCTGTTGCTGGGCAACACAGACTTTCAACTCCCTCCAAAGATTTTCTATGGGGTTGAGATCTGGAGACTGGCTAGACCACTCCAGGACCTTGAAATGCTTCTTACGAAGCCACTCCTTCGTTGCCTGGGCGGTGTGTTTGGGATCATTGTCATGCTGAAAGACCCAGCCATGTTTCATCTTCAATGCCCTTGCTGATGTAAGGAGGTTTTCACTAAAAATCTCACGATACATGGCCCCATTCATTCTTTCCTTTACACGGATCAGTCGTCCTGGTCCCTTTGCAGGCTAGCTTTAAATGCACCTTCAGGGGTCATTCAATTCAATATTTATCAATAATAAAAAAGAAGTTTCTGGCTAAAGAAACAAGACTAAGAAGGGAAATCCATGAACTAATAGTACAGGTAGATAGCAATAAAAGTGATACAACAGAGATACAAAATAAGTTAGAGGAAAAACAAAAAGAACTTCAGGAACTTATTCAAGAACGATCTAATGTAATATATTACAATAATAAAGCAAACTGGATGGAATATGGAGAAAAATGCACACAATTCTTCCCGAATCTCCAATACAGGAACACTATCAAAAATAATTTGCAGAAACTCGTTCCTGAAGACGGAGTCATCTATGATTCTCCAAATTATATTTTAAAAGAGGAAGCTAATTATTTTAGGCACATGTTCTCTTTTTCATCTCATCCTCTCCCACTGAATGAAGATTACGGTAAGGAATTCTTTCCAAATAATATAAAAAATGGAAAATTAACAAATGTACAGAAAGATCAGCGTGAAGGCCAAATTACTGAGGAAACACTTTTTGAGACTATTAAATCCTTTCAGTCTGGAAAAACCCCAGGGCTTGATGGCATACCGGTAGAGGTATGTCAAGTATTTTTTTTTATATACTACAAGCTCCATTGTTAGATTGTTTTAACTACTGCTATAGCAATGGTAGTCTGTCAGGTACTCAGCAGGAAGGTCTGATTTCTCTATTATTTAAACAAGACCCAGCTGGCAAATATAAAGACCCGGTCTATCTAAAAAATTATACAATTAAATACTAGCAAAATGCATAGCACTCAGAATTAAAATGGTTTTTACCAGTTATTGTTCACCCTGATCAGATGGACGATACATTGGAGATAATATAAGACAACTATTAGAAATAATAGAACATCATGAAACAAATAAGAAGCCATGAATGGTATTTATAGCGGATTTTGAAAAGGCATTTGATAAAGTAAGACTGGATTTTATTTATAAATGCCCAGATTTTTTCAATTTCGGTAATTCTCTTATAAAATAGGTAAGAAATAATGTATTGCAACCCCAGGTGTAAAATAGTAAATAACTGCTACATCTCAGAGAGTTTTGAATTGTCAAGAGGAGTTTAACAAGGGTGTCCGTGGCACCATATCTATTCGTTATGGCTATCGAAATGCTAGCTATTAAAATCAGATCTAATAACAACATTAGAGGATTAGAAATCCAAGGCTTAAAAACAAAGGTGTCCATGTATGCCGATGACTCAAGTTTTATGTTAAGTCCGCAAGCTAGATCCCTGCAATGTCTCATTAAAGATCAAGATAACTTTTCTGTACTCTCTGGACTAAAACCAAGAGGAATACCTATGTGAGAATGCTGTTCATCGACTACAGCTCGGCATTTAACACCATAGTACCCTCCAAGCTCGTCATCAAGCTCGAGACCCTGGGTCTCGACACCGCCCAGTGCAACTGGGTACTGGACTTCCTGACGGGCCGCCCCCTGGTGGTGAGTGTAGACAACAACATCTCCACCCCGCCGATCCTCAACACTGGGGCCCAACAAGGGTGCGTTCTGAGCCTTCTCCTGTACTCCCTGTTCACCCACGACTGCGTGGCCACACACGCCTCCAACTCAATCATCAAGTTTGCGGACGACACAACAGTGGTAGGCTTGATTACCAACAACGACGAGACGGCCTACAGGGAGGAGGTGAGGGCCCTCGGAGTGTGGTGTCAGGACAATAACCTCACACTCAACGTCAACAAAACTAAGGAGATGATTGTGGACTTCAGGAAACAGCAGAGGGAACACCCCCTATCCACATCGATGGAACAGTAGTGGAGAGGGTAGTAAGTTTTAAGTTCCTCGGCATACACATCACAGACAAACTGAATTGGTCCACCCACACAGACAGCATCGTGAAGAAGGCGCAGCAGCGCCTCTTCAACCTCAGGAGTCTAAAGAAATTTGGCTTGTCACCAAAAGCACTCACAAACTTCTACAGATGCACAATCGAGAGCATCCTGGCGGGCTGTATCACCGCCTGGTATGGCAACTGCTCCGCCCACAACTGTAAGGCTCTCCAGAGGGTAGTGAGGTCTGCACAACGCATCACCGGGGGCAAACTACCTGCCCTCCAGGACACCTACACCACCCGATGTTACAGGAAGGCCATAAAGATCATCAAGGACAACAACCACCCGAGCCACTGCCTGTTCACCCCGCTATCATCCAGAAGGCGAGGTCAGTACAGGTGCATCAAAGCTGGGATCGAGAGACTGAAAAACAGCTTCTATCTCAAGGCCATCAGACTGTTAAACAGCCACCACTAACATTGAGTGGCTGCTGCCAACACACTGACTCAACTCCAGCCACTTTAATAATGGGAATTGATGGGAAATTATGTAAAATATATCACTAGCCACTTTAAACAATGCTACCTAATATAATGTTTACATACCCTACATTATTCATCTCATATGTATATGTATATACTGTACTCTATATCATCTACCGCATCTTTATGTAATACATGTATCACTAGCCACTTTAACTATGCCACTCTGTTTACATACTCATCTCATATGTATATACTGTACTCGAGACCATCTACTGTATCTTGCCTATGCTGCTCTGTACCATCACTCATTCATATATCTTTATGTACATATTCTTTATCCCCTTACACTTGTGTGTATAAGACAGTAGTTTTGGAATTGTTAGTTAGATTACTTGTAGATTAGTTAGATTACTTGTTGGTTATTACTGCATTGTCGGAACTAGAAGCACAAGCATTTTGCTATACTCGCATTAACATCTGCTAACCATGTGTATGTGACAAATACAATTTGATTTGATTTATTTAATGATGATAAGTGTACAATATTATGTATTGGCTCCTTAAAAAATACAACTTTTACATTACCTTGCAGTTTACCTATAAATTGGGCTGATGGTGAAGTAGACATACTCGGTATTCATATCACAAAAGATATAAATAAGCTCTCCACAATGAATTTCAGTAGAAAACTTGTAAAAATAGACTAGGTCCTGCAACCATGGAAAGGTAAATACCTGTCTATTTATGGAAAAATTGCCCTGATTAACTCCTGTGTCATATCTCAGTTTGCTCACTTACTTATGGCACTGCCTACTCCTGATGATTCGTTTTTTCAAATCATATGAGCAGAAAATATTTCGCTTTATCTGGGATGCTAAACCAGACAAAATAAAACGAGCCTATCTATATAATGAATATGAATTGGGTGGGTTGAGATTATTAAATATAAAAGCACTAAACCTCACTCTAAAAGCTTCACTCATTCATAAGTTTTACTTGAACCCTAAATGGTTCTCAAGTAGATTAATAAGAAAAGCTCATCCATTGTTTAAAAATGGCATTTTTGCCTTTGTGCAGATTGCCATGTCTCATTTTCGATTAATTGAAAATGATACTTTTTTCAAAGTATCTGTCTTTTTCAGACAAGCTGGCTACAATTTCATTTTTCCCCCCTGAAAAGATAGAAAAAATATTACAACAAATATTATGGCTGAACTCAAATGTGCTGGTTGATAAAATACCTGTATTTATGGGAAAGATGTTTGAAAAGGGTATTTTGTTCTTAAAGTATATTATAAATTCTAATAGTAGAGTTACAGTGGGGAGAACAAGTATTTGATACACTGCCGATGTCACACCCTGACCATAGTTTGCTTTGTATGTTTCTATGTTTTGTTTGGTCAGGGTGTGATCTGAGTGGGCATTCTATGTTGGATGTCTAGTTTGTCTGTTTCTGTGTTTGGCCGGATATGGTTCATAATCAGAGGCAGGTGTTAGTCGTTGTCTCTGATTGGGAGCCATATTTAGGTAGCCTGTTTTGTCATCTTGGGTTGTGGGTGATTGTCTATGTTAGTTGCTTGTGTCAGCACTGGTCTCATTATAGCGTCACGGTTGTTATTCGTTTATTGTTTTGTATAGTTTGCATTCAGTGCTTTCTTTCATTAAAAAATCCTCATGAACACATACCACGCTGCATTTTGGTCCACTCCTTACGACGATCGTGACAGACGATTTTGCAGGTTTTCCTACTTACAAAGCATGTATAGTTCTGTAAAAAAATGTATCATAGGTACACTTCAACTGTGAGAGATGGAATCTAAAACAAAATCCAGAAAATCCCATTGTATGATTTTTAAGTAATTAATTTGCATTTTATTGCATGACATAAGTATTTGATCACCTACCAACCAGTAAGAATTCCGGCTCTCACAGATCTGTTAGTTTTTCTCTACATGCTTTATAAGTAGGAAAACCTGCAAAATCGTCAGTGTATCAAATACTTGTTCTCCCCACTGTGTGTCCTTCATGGCGTTATCAGATTTGTACGGGAGGGTCTGCTCAATCCAAGAGTACAACCAATTGACTACAGCATTGCCCCAAAAATAGAGGAGGCGGGTGGCAGCGGGAGGAGGTAGGGAACTGGTCTGTCTGCCTAACATAAATGATCAAAACTGGCAGAGGATTAAAAATACCATAAATAGGAAAGTATACCAGTTTCATTTGAGGACCAGGATGTTGACAACTGTGCCATACAGATTGCAAAATAGTTGGGATGAGATTTTTGATGTACCGATTCCATGGTACAGGGTGTATGAGTTGATTTATAAAACAACACAAGATTCAAGACTTCGTGCTTTTCAGCTAAAATTATTTTATAGAATTCTTGCCACCAACAAAATGTTGAATATTTGGGGCATAACATCTTCGAAGCTCTGCAGATTTTGTTGTGAGGATACAGAATCAATAGACCATTTATTCTGGTATTGTCCTCAGGTAGCCTGGTTCTGGTCTCAGGTTCAGGAATGGCTGAAAATACATAGCATTTATCTCAAATTGACCCTAGAAATAGTACTGTTAGGAGATCTGGAGAGCCCGGTCAGTCAATTACTAATATACTAATACTCTTAGTAAAAGTATTTATCTTCAACACTCAATCTGTAGATTCTATTTGATTAGATAGATTTAAATTGTATGTTAATCATAGCATAGTTGAAAGATATGTGTTGTGTAGAAACACAAAGTGGATGGCCAGCAGAGATAGATGGGATGGGCTGAGGGAAGCTGAGGGTTGGTATGTGGAATTGGAGACAAGTGGGAGTGGAGTTGCTGTGTGAGAGAGAGAATGATGGTCAAAAGATAACAGGAAAAATAGTCAAAATAAAACATCATAAAAGTACATTTCAATGACACTAAGTGGCAGCGTTTTTTTTGCCTGAAGCCGATGCCGTGCAGGTGTTTGTACACATACACATACATACATACACACTCTCATTCAAATAAACACATAAAAGAACACACACATACATGTAATAGTGCCAGACATGCACACAAACATATAAAGTAAGCATTGCTGTTATGATTTCAGTTGTCCTTGATGTCCTTTGTTTTAAATGTATTATTATTATTTTATTTTATTGCTTTGTTGTTTGCTGTCTTCTTCTGTCTTTTCCTTTTTTCTCTTTAGTTCATTCTCTTGGTTGTTGGTCCATTGGGAGGGGGGGGGGGTTCTTGGGGGTGGTGAATGGAATTAATTGTATTTTTATTTTCTGTGGGGGGGGACTGTGGGAGGGGTCTCGAATGGTTGAGGGACAGCTATTGGGGAACTGTGGGGGGCACTTGGAGGGTCTATGAAAAAGGATCCTATGACATATATTTTATATCACTATCATGCACACGCACCCTCACACATAAGGATGGCTCTGTTGCGGAAAGGCTGACACATGTTTGATAGTAGTAGTAGACACCCTCACACATAAGGATGGCTCTGTTGCGGAAAGGCTGACACATGTTTGATAGTAGTAGTAGACACCCTCACACATAAGGATGGCTCTGCTGCGGAAAGGCTGACACATGTTTGATAGTAGTAGTAGACACCCTCACACATAAGGATGGCTCTGTTGCGGAAAGGCTGACACATGTTTGATAGTAGTAGTAGACACCCTCACACATAAGGATGGCTCTGCTGCGGAAAGGCTGACACATGTTTGATAGTAGTAGTAGACACCCTCACACATAAGGATGGCTCTGTTGCGGAAAGGCTGACACATGTTTGATAGTAGTAGTAGACACCCTCACACATAAGGATGGCTCTGCTGCGGAAAAGCTGACACATGTTTGATAGTAGTAGTAGACACCCTCACACATAAGGATGGCTCTGCTGCGGAAAGGCTGACACATGTTTGATAGTAGTAGTAGACACCCTCACACATAAGGATGGCTCTGTTGCGGAAAGGCTGACACATGTTTGATAGTAGTAGTAGACACCCTCACACATAAGGATGGCTCTGTTGCGGAAAGGCTGACACATGTTTGATAGTAGTAGTAGACACCCTCACACATAAGGATGGCTCTGTTGCGGAAAGGCTGATACATGTTTGATAGTAGTAGTAGACACCCTCACACATAAGGATGGCTCTGCTGCGGAAAGGCTGACACATGTTTGATAGTAGTAGTAGACACCCTCACACATAAGGATGGCTCTGCTGCGGAAAGGCTGATACATGTTTGATAGTAGTAGTAGACACCCTCACACATAAGGATGGCTCTGCTGCGGAAAGGCTGACACATGTTTGATAGTAGTAGTAGACACCCTCACACATAAGGATGGCTCTGCTGCGGAAAGGCTGACACATGTTTGATAGTAGTAGTAGACACCCTCACACATAAGGATGGCTCTGTTGCGGAAAGGCTGACACATGTTTGATAGTAGTAGTAGACACCCTCACACATAAGGATGGCTCTGCTGCGGAAAGGCTGACACATGTTTGATAGTAGTAGTAGACACCCTCACACATAAGGATGGCTCTGCTGCGGAAAGGCTGATACATGTTTGATAGTAGTAGTAGACACCCTCACACATAAGGATGGCTCTGCTGCGGAAAGGCTGACACATGTTTGATAGTAGTAGTAGACACCCTCACACATAAGGATGGCTCTGCTGCGGAAAGGCTGACACATGTTTGATAGTAGTAGTAGACACCCTCACACATAAGGATGGCTCTGTTGCGGAAAGGCTGACACATGTTTGATAGTAGTAGTAGACACCCTCACACATAAGGATGGCTCTGCTGCGGAAAGGCTGACACATGTTTGATAGTAGTAGTAGACACCCTCACACATAAGGATGGCTCTGTTGCGGAAAGGCTGACACATGTTTGATAGTAGTAGTAGACACCCTCACACATAAGGATGGCTCTGCTGCGGAAAGGCTGACACATGTTTGATAGTAGTAGTAGACACCCTCACACATAAGGATGGCTCTGTTGCGGAAAGGCTGACACATGTTTGATAGTAGTAGTAGACACCCTCACACATAAGGATGGCTCTGTTGCGGAAAGGCTGACACATGTTTGATAGTAGTAGTAGACACCCTCACACATAAGGATGGCTCTGCTGCGGAAAGGCTGACACATGTTTGATAGTAGTAGTAGACACCCTCACACATAAGGATGGCTCTGCTGCGGAAAGGCTGACACATGTTTGATAGTAGTAGTAGACACCCTCACACATAAGGATGGCTCTGCTGCGGAAAGGCTGATACATGTTTGATAGTAGTAGTAGACACCCTCACACATAAGGATGGCTCTGCTGCGGAAAGGCTGACACATGTTTGATAGTAGTAGTAGACACCCTCACACATAAGGATGGCTCTGTTGCGGAAAGGCTGACACATGTTTGATAGTAGTAGTAGACACCCTCACACATAAGGATGGCTCTGCTGCGGAAAGGCTGACACATGTTTGATAGTAGTAGTAGACACCCTCACACATAAGGATGGCTCTGTTGCGGAAAGGCTGATACATGTTTGATAGTGTCTTGATGCTGTATTGTTTGTCCTTCATGTTGTAATACTTTAATCTTACTAATGCATTAATTTCAGTTGACTGATTTCCTCATAAAAATACATACAGTGAGGAAATAGGTGATTGTTGAGATGTAATTTACTTATAAACTACATTATGTGATTTAATTCTTCATGTACACTACCAGTTAAAAGTTTGGACACACCTACTCATTCAAGGGTTTTTCTTTATTTTTATTATTGGATGGCTATACAGTATCTGGTTGCTGCTATGACTATGTGTGATGTATCTGTGTAATCAGAAGAGACCTATATTATGACAGGCTTTGTCATACTCAGAATGCAGTTGTATTTTAAACAACATCAACCTAGGTTTATATTCAAAATTAAAGGTCTGAGGTATCAACCCAAACAGCAGACAAACAGTAAGGGCTTGTAGACCTGGCCATTATCACTAAGGAACGTCCGCTACACTATCTGTCCTCATTACACCCCAGGCAAAATGGAATAGTCTGTCTGTCCTCTCCTCGGTGTGTTTCTGTCACAGAACAACAGAGAAAGATGGGGAAGCCAAGCCTTCATTCTGCAGCTCCTGGATGGAGTCGCACAGCAACAGCCAAATACAACAGCAGCAACACATTGCCTGTCAGCGTCTCTCTCTCTCTCTCTCTCTCCCCCCCCCCTCCCTCTCTCTCTCTCTCCCCCCTCTCTCTCTCTCTCCCCCTCTCTCTCTCTCTCTCTCTCTCTCTCCCCGTTCGCCACCCCAGCCACAGCTCTGGCTCCACAATGGATCTGCAGTGAGGGAGATGTGATATAAAGGCATGCACACATGCAGTTGCACACACACACACACACACACACACACACACACACACACACACACACACACACACACACACACACACACACACACACACACACACACACACACACACACACACACACACACCTCCCACATGCCCTCCCCTATAAAAACCATCACCACAGCAGTCTGTGGGCGCTGAGCTGAAGAGATGGAATGGTGAGGTGGAGGATACTGAACACTGCCCATAAACCAAACTCACCCTCTGCTAGCTGAGAGGATAAAAACACAGTCAACAGGTTCTCGCTGAACCATCTCCATCAATATTGTGGAGTCATAAAAAAATACGAAATGCTTAAGCAGAAGAGAGTATGGCAGTCCCTGTGGATTCACATAGTGAACATTCCTGTTTATGCAGGGATTGATTGTTGTCTTCACATAATGGGTGGTAGGTTCTCCAAATACTTTATGTTCTGTAGTCAAATCTTCTATTGTTTTCAAGCCTTACATTCTGGCCTTGCTGCATATCTGAATGTGTGAATATTCTTGGAAAAGTATTTCAATAATGAGTGCAAAGCAGAGATTGGGCGATTTCCTTATTCAATAAATGCCTGCAGCTGTGATACAATCAGATGCATTGATGTTGTCATTTCTGTAATTAAAACGAGTAAGAGCACACAACACAGACACCAAGAGATTGGAGTTTCAGAAAGTCTGCTTGGTGATGCAACGCACTCATTTCAGGCTAAAGTGCATGTAACTTCACAACATATACCTCCAGTAACTTGGTGGTAGATTAGCTCATATCAAAACCATGTAACTAATGCAGTCGGCCTTGTTCTATCACCATGTATTAGCGTGCATGTTTGGGTGGCTTTCCCAAAGCTACAACATTGCATGTTCATGTTATTCCATTAAGTTAACATTGAATCATTTCATTCGATTCTCAAGAGTTCTCTAATACACTGATATGACGGTAAGTAACTGTTACTGTGGTTGCAGCACTATTAGCACCTCTATGCCCACTAGTAGCCATGGTAGTGCTGTTTACCATGGTGTTTCACAGGGTGAGGTATTGAGGTGTGACTGGCAGGCCTAACCCTCTGTCTCATTAGATAGGATGAGGACAGATCACTCTGGGTACCTACCGTCTCCCTGATTCACATCTTTATGAGCTTTCTCACTGTGCTGTGTGATTACAGTGGCACCTCTATTTTTAGACACAGCAGGATGAAATGTTCTGCTCTCTTTTCATGTCATTATCATCCCACATTTACATGTTGGAATCCATGCAAAGCTGTCCTTCAGCATCAGACAGATATCATGAGCAAGGAGAAAGGATTTGCCTATATTGTATTAGATGAAGCTGTCAGAAAATGGCTGAGAGCTTCTTAGCTTTTATAATGATTGATAATGAAGATAATCAGGTTTTATTCTATCCATTATCTTTACCCATTAGATGAGAATTAATGTTCTTGTAAGATGATTTTATAAGTGTATTATTTTGTTAAACTAACTCAGTTATTGTATATGGTACTTTTATGAATTTCTGAAATGTGTTGAATTTGTTATTTACCTGGGAACAATGCATTAATGAAGTTGCAATAGCTTTATTGAAACAGGAAGTGATAGCAGTCTTGAGTTGTGGCTGATGGTGTTTAAAGTGATTTGACCATTAAAGCTGCTACAGTTTTCCGTCTCTATCCAGTCCCTGCTCCTACAGGATGTCATCCATCCACCTGTACACATACCCTTAACTTACATTCTGAATCATATTTGCAGTAATTAACACACTGTGCTTGTTTTGCAACGCTAAATAGTAAAAAATGGTTGCAGCACAAACACTGTTGACACATCACTGAGCTAAAGCTTTAATTAAGAGAGTAATGTTTGATTGCAGTCAGTGGATTACCTCCCTTCAAACCATACACATTAGGTAGGACAGCTTTCACAATGACATTTTTTGAAAGCTGCACTTTGTAAGATGTGAGTAATGCTACCTCTGATTAGCGCAGTAATTGATAGAACAGAATGATCTTGATCTTGGGTAAACAAATGGTACAAAGTTGACACACTCAGGCCACACAGGAAAGTGGCTGTACCTCCGCACATTCACTAAGTACCAGTACCCCTGTGTTTAGCCTCGGTATTGTTATGTCATTTTATCGTGTTACTTTAAAAAATGTAATGAACTTTAGTTTATATAGTAAATGTTTTTTTAACTCTATGTCTTGAGCTGCACTGTTGGTTGAGGGCTTGTAAGTAAGAATTTCAAAATAAGGTCTACACCTGCTGTATTCGGCGATTGTGAGTGTAACAAATACAATTTGATTTGATTTGATTGGTAACATACACTAGGAAAACAGATTACAGGCTTTAACAACCTTATTGCAGTTCAAGCTGCTCTGAGTGAATGTGGCATTCAACACATAATTGCAGGCTCTATGTAAATTACAAACAAAATTACTATGACATATCAAGCTTACTCAATTAAACCTGATGGCCTTGTAAGTACAAATGCCTTCAGAAAGTATTCACACCCTTTGACTTTTTCCACATTTTGTTGTGTTACAACCCCAATAACTCAGAATAACTCAAATAAATAAAAAATTAAAAGCTGAGGCGTGCGTTAATAAGAATTCAAGCCTAAATTAGTTCAGGAGTAAAATTGTAAAAAGTCGTATAATAAGTTGCATGGACTCACTGTGTGCAATAATAGTGTTTAACCTGATTTTTTTAAATGAATACCTCATCTCTGTACCTCGCACATACAATTATCTGTAAGGTCCCTCAGTTGAGCAGTGAGTTTCAAACACAGATTGAACCACAAAGACCAGGGAGGTTTTAAAATGCCTTGCAAAGTGCTCATATTGCTAAATACCATTTTTTATATAAAAGAAGCAGATATTGAATATCCCTTTGAGCATGGTGAAGTTTTAAATTACAGGCATCCTTCATAACTCATTTGCCAGAGAGGAAGGAAACCGTCCTGGGTTTTCAAGTTAAGGTCAATGGCGACTTTAAAACAGTTACAACGTGGCAAAGAAATTCTCTTTTTGTTCTGAATACAAATGGTTATGTTTCGGGCAAATCCAATCAACACATTACGGAGTACCACTCTCAATATATTAAAGCATGGTGGTGGCTGTTTCATGTTATGGGTATGCTTGAATTCGTTAAGTACTAGAGAGTTTTTCAGGATAAAAAAGAAACTGAATGGAGCTAAGCACAGGCAAAACTTTGTTCAATCTGCTTTCCACCAGACACTGGGAGATTAATTCACCTTTCAGCAGGACAATAACCTAAAACCCAAGGCCAAATCTACACTGGAGTTTCTTACCAAGAAGATAGTGAATGTTTCTGAGTGACCGAGTTTGAATATATATATAATTTAACTAGGCAAGTCAGTTAAGAACAAATTATTTCTTACAATGGACAGCCTACCCCGGACAACTCTGGGCCAATTGTGCATCACCCTAGGGGACTCCCAATCATGGCTAGATGTGATAGGGCCTGGATTTGAACCAGGGACTGTAGTGATGTGTCTTGCACTGAGATGCAGTACCTTAGACCGCTGTGCCACTCGGGAGCCCCAGTTACATATCCGACTTTCTACTTGAAAATCTATGGCAAGACCTGAAAATGGTTGTCTAGCAATGATCAACAACCAACTTGAAAGAGCTTGAAGAATGTTAAAAGAATAATGGGCAAATGTTGCACCATCCAGGTGTGGAAAACTCTTAGAGACTTACCAAGAAAGACTCACAGCTGTAATTGCTGCCAAAGGTGCATCTACAAATTATTGACTCAGGGGTTGTGAATACTTATGTATACGAGATGTTTATATGTGTATATGCCAATAGTGTGCAAAGCTGCCATCAAGGCAAAGGGAGGCTACTTTGAAGAATCTAAAATCCTAAATATATTTTGATTTGTGAAACACTTTTTTTGGTTACTACATGATTCCATTTGTGTTAATTCATAGTTTTGATGTCTTCACTATTATTCTATAATGTAGAACATAGTAAAAAATAAAGAAAAACACTTGTAGGTGTGTCCAAACTTTTGACTGGTACTGTATATTATTTATATTTGATATATAAAGTATATAAAAGGTAACCTCTGAAACTCACCAAATAGTTTAATTCAATCATTCAATGACCAAATGTACAGTGCCTTCAGAAATGATTCATACCCCAAACTTTTGACTGGTATTGAATAGAGAGAGAAAGAGTGAGAGAGAGAGTTACAGGAGTAGGTAAAACACCTTAGTCCTTTGATTATATGGTTGAGGGGTTAAATCCTGGAGAAAATGTTATGCTTATATGGGAACTATGCCAGTCAACTTTCTGTGTATTTAGGTCTTTGATCATTTTTTTCAACTTAAAGTACAGTATAATGAACAATACAGATGTGAACCTCTGCTCTCTTCAAAAGTGAAACAGAAAGAAAAGAAAATGTTTGTGCATTCAGCTCACTCTCAAATTGTACAATTCACATTTTCTATTATTCAAGGGAAAACAACAGTAATTGTAGCACTCTTGATCCTTTAAGGCCAATTGCAAAGCAGGAGTGGGAAGTGATTTGAAAATAAAAACACAAGACATTTACCACTTAGTTGTAAACAAAAGTATTGAAGTTTCAAGGAGCATGCAAGCTAATTAGCATTTTAATAATGTATACTTGTTTTTACTGTAGCGACTTACATCAACAAGAACCCTGAGATTCAAACTTTCTTGTAGGCATTTTTAAAAGTTCATCATTTTCATTCTTTCTTTATAAAGTTTGTGTTTGTGGAGGCTTATGGCAATGTGAAATACCACACACGCACACGCACACACACACACACACACACACACACACACACACACACACACACACACACACACACACACACACACACACACACACACACACACACACACACACACACACACACACACACACACACACACACACACACACACACTGACCTCCCACTCCTAAATGCCTGGAGAGCTGCATTAATGGAAGTTCCAGCCTTACCTGACATCATTGCTCGTTAAAGCATAGAGAGGGGCATGACTGGTGGAGCTTGTTAAAACTTGTATCAGTAATAGGTTATTGCTAATAATGATTGATTATGTAAGTAGGCCTACATAATGTTACCACAACTGGACGTGACAAGAGGGATTTTTTTTAATTAAAAAGCCACAAGTCATCTTTGGTAGTATATGGGCTCACATTTGATTAGAAATCCCAATTTACATATTGTCCATTCTGTTCTAAATTGAAAAAGATTGTTGAATAAACATTTTCTCTCATCTGCTATTTTGAGACTTGTTTCCTTCCGCTGAAATAGATTGGACAGGCACGGTGACATTTTCAACACCATGGTCATTAGCATGTGGCCAAGGTCTAGCGGTTAGGCTGGCCTGTGACCAAATAGCTCCCAGAGTTTAACTTCTCTAGTGGATGCATCCCCATAAAGTGGTATGATACATTAAATAAGGACAAACAGCATTCTGTGCTCACTAAAGAAATGGAAGTAATTGGGTGCGGCAATTGGTGAATAAGGCTGGGTAGATAATGAGGTGTTTGGACTAGGATGACTCTGCCGCGCATACACCACACTGACCTTAGTGTCCTGTCTCTCTGGGGTATGGGTGGGAGGGCTCCGTCAGAGTGCAGGGTAGACAGAAACACTAATCCCTGCCTGGCCACAAAGTGAACCTGAGAGGCAGCAGGGCCTAGCAGTCAAGCCCTCTGAGCCAGAGGTAAACTCTGAGTGCAGAGAGGTGAGGAGCAAACCTCTAAGAGTGACCTTGCTCTGGGTACCCATGGGGATGATGGGAGGATGAGGGAGGGTGAGAGACCACAGGCTCTGTGGTTCTATCTCTGCTCTGTCAGGCCCAGTCAGGCATTAAAGCCCTCCCCCAAGAGGTCAGCAGGCTCAGTGCACATGTCCGTAATGAGCTATGGTCTAAATTATGTAGCATGTTTACTATCACTTTTAGAGACTGTTTAAAGAGTGCAGAGATACAGCTACTCTTCTGGAAATAACATAAACGCATGGCCTTTTTATCATGTCATTAGTGTTGAATAAAATCATACTTGGCAACTCTGAACTGTGGACATGCATTAGTGGAACAGAATGTTAGGAAGCCCAGATGGTAGGATGACACCATGTTAAAATCACAGGAAATGAATCATGCTACAGCACTGAAACAGCCCCAACTTGTGATTATCCACGTACATGCCAGTTGGGCCAAATGTTCAAGTGTGTTTACACACGGATGAATAAAGTATTACTGTATTTCATGCATTTGTCTACTTCTCTATACAGTAAATCAAATCAAGTGTATTTATATAGCCCTTCTTACATCAGCTGATATCTCAAAGTGCTGTACAGAAACCCAGCCTAAAAACCCATAACAGCAGGGAATACAGGTGTAGAAGCCCCTTCCACATAGGACCGTACTTATCCTTTTAAATGATTAACTATTGGGCCTTGTAGTAGACTACATTATCAGGCTAGTGAAATGGTGTATTCAGTAGAGCACGTGTAAAGAGTCTCTCTACCTCACTGAGAGAGAAAGAGAGTGTGGGTGCTGTTCAGCCTACCTGCTCCGGGAGGAGGTCAACTCACAGCCAGGGAGCTTTGTCAATGCATCACATTTCCTTGTAGCGATAAACTCTAGCACAATTCCTTCAAAGACATTACTAATGCACGCGGAGAAGGTCGCACCCACACGCCAGGGTTTTCCAAACAGATGAACATGCACCATGCCCAGTGAGTGGGGTGCCTGCCTGGGCCTCTCCCACTGTGGAAAAGGGGATTTAAAGTCTCACTAGCTCTGTGCAATGCTGAGTGCAACATGAAAGAGGAGCAGGCCTTTAGTCATGGGCCTTTAGTCATCTAACCCAATACACACTGTGCCAAGCCACAATGAGAGAGAGAGAGAGAGAGAGAGAGAGAGAGAGAGAGAGAGAGAGAGAGAGAGAGAGAGAGAGAGAGAGAGAGAGAGAGAGAGAGAGAGAAAAAAAGAGAGAGAGAGAGAGAGAGAGAGAGAGAGAGAGAGAGAGAGAGAGAGAGAGAGAGAGAGAGAGGCCATGTCTAGTTTCTAGGGAGATGTCTCCAGATTGTAAAAGGGAGGGAAGGTAGACAGAGCAGAAAATAGATCGTGAGGGTAAATGAAAAGAGGTGTGTTAAGTTATTAATCAAACGTGTTACAGCCTACTGCACCTACTTATCATCATCTCAGTTGAAGGGGAGAAGCCAGCCACATTCTGTTACATGCTACCGGAGTTAGAGCAGTGCTGCTACCGAAGGTGTCTTATCACTTGCCAATATACACACTACCTTCGCTTGCTTGTAAGCTTGAGATGTTTTTAATTAGTCATTCAGTGAAATTCTGTTTTACATAAACATATTGTGGATAATCCCAAAAAGAGAAAAATATAAGTGAAAAAATAAGTGGCAAGGAGATTGTAGTGTTTTGAAGGGCCCATTCTGTATTGTAATGATTTTTTGTTATATTTTTTAAAAGGTTGAGATTTGATGCCGGTATCATTTTGTCATCTTGTAGATAGAGAAATATATGCATTAAAGACCTCTCATTAAATATTGATTGGACCAGTGAAAAATGAAATTATTTTCAATTTAAGAGAACGATTCGTGCCCTTGTGGGTTTTATTCAATATTCGTCTCACTGAATGAACTCAGTATTTCACACTGTGATTTCCTTTGGGTCCACTCACTTTCCCTGGAAAAAAGGTTGTCATTTTTTTTTGTGTTCATAAAAAAAGTAGCACAAAAATACAGTCGCTAACAGCCTGTAAAGCCATATCTTTAGATGCTTGAACAAGATACAATAGACCTTGTATAGCAGAATGGCCAAAGGCTTCTCCTCATATCTGGTAAGTATGATATGGTTAATATGATCCCTTTGAATTAACATAATTACACAATTCATTTAGCACATTCTCTTTAAATACACTCTTCAGCTGCACAATGATAAGAATGCAGTGCACATAATATTAATTCTAAGTAACTCTAAGTCTTATCAACATTGGCAAAGGCATTACTTGCTTTGAGAGAGATGTGTTGTAAAGATACAGTATTTTTCCATGTGACAATGTAATTCCCTCCTGGTACTCCTGTACACGGTAGTACATGACACGTTTTCATCTAATAACATTTACCAATAAATGTTTTATAATGTACGGATTTAGCTTTTGTTATGTAAATGAAGAGCATGGGAGTTGTGTGTGGTTAATTATTTTGACATTGTCTCTAGAAATTATTTACACATATAGGGCAGGAATTGTCTCACACGCAACAGCCGTCTCATTAGCCAGGAACGATGGGGTTACCTCATTGTTTGTCACTGAGGGAAATTAATAATTAATGATGACCTGGAAAGGAATTACAAATTTGGTCCGAAAGTTATTATGTTAATATAAATCTTAATTCTGTGCCAAATGTCATAAGTATTAAAATTGCCATGCTATTCCACCAATGCAACGCTTTAGTTTGGACACTCTGGGGCTCTTTGACTCAAGGAAAGTTTAGACGAGACATGTCATAATCATGCATACATGGCCAAGGGAAGTGTATGATAAACATCCTCTCCATTAGTGTTTGGCACCAGACCACTGCTGTGGGGAGCTGAAGTGCATCATGCTCAGTTAGACATTGGATTCCAAGCAGAATCTTGGTGAAAGGCCAAGACGCCCACAGGCACAGCACAGTCCACTTGCCAGAGCCCCCATGGCCACAACGCCATAGCCAACATCCAGTTGACCATAGCATGCTGTCTAGACCGGGCACGCATGTTGATTTTGTTCATCCACACCAGACGCGATCCAGACACGCAGGTTGAAATATTAAAACAAACTCTGAACCAACTATATTAATTTGGGGACAGGTCGAAACACATGAAACATTCATGGCCATTTAGCAAGCTAGCTTGTTAGCTAATTATTACTGGGATATAAACATTGGGTTGTTATTCTACCTTTTTGATCTTTGTTGAGTTTTGACCCATTTTGAGTCACTCAAAATTGTGTGTTCTCTTCTCCAACATTTAATCCACAAATAAAAGGGGAAAATAATGCAGTTGAAGTCGGAAGTTTACATACACCTTAGCCAAATACATTTAAACTCAGTTTTTCACAACTCCTGACATTTAATCCTAGTAAAGAATCCCTGTCTTAGGTCAGTTAGGGTCACCACTTTATTTTAAGAATGTGAAATGTCAGAATAATAGTAGAGAGAATTATTTCTTTTAGCTTTTAATTCTTTCATCAAATGCCCAGTGGGTCAGGAGTTTACATGCACTCAATTAGTATTTGGTAGCATTGCCTTTGAATTGTTTAACTTGGGTCAAAAGTGTTGGGTAGCCTTCCACAAGCTTCCCACAACAAGCTGGGTGAATTTTGGCCCATTCCTCCTGACAGAGCTGGTGGAACTGAGTCAGGTTTGTAGGCCCCCTTACTCCAATACCGTTACTTTGTTGTCCTTAAGCCATTTTGTCACAACGTTGGAAGTATGCTTGGGGCTTTTCCTTGCTCATGAAGCCATCTATTTTGTGAAGTGCACCAGTCCCTCCTGCAGCAAAGCACCCCCACAACATGATACTGTCACCCCAGTGCTTCACGGTTGGGATGGTGATCTTCAGCTTGCACGCCTCTCCCCTTTCCCTTCACACATAACGATGGTCATTATGGCCAAACAGTTGTATTTTTGTTTCATCAGACCAGAGGACATTTCTCCAAAAAGTATGAACTTTCTCCCCATGTGCAGTTTCAAACCGTAGTCTGGCTTATTTATGGTGGTTTTGGAGCAGTGGCTTATTCCTTGCTGAACGGCCTTTCAGGTTATGTCGATATAGGAATTGTTTTACTGTGGATATAGATAATTTTGTACCCGTTTGATCGAGCATTTTCACGAGGTCCTTTGCTGTTGTTCTGGGATTGATTTGCACTTTTCGTGCCAAAGTACTTTCATCTCTAGGAGACAGAACGCGTCTCCTTCCTGGGCGGTATGACGGCTGTGTGGTCCCGTGATGTTTATACTTGCGTACTATTGTTTGTACAGATGAACGTAGTACCTTTAGGCGTTTGGAAATTGCTCCCAAGGACGAACCAGACTTGTGGAGGTCAACAATTATTTTTCTGAGGTCTTGGCTGATTTCTGTTGATTTTCCCATGATGTCAAGCAAAGAGGCACTGAGTTTGAATGTTGGCCTTGAAATAGATCCACAGGTACACCTCCAATTGACTCACATGATGTCAGTTAGCCCATCAGATGCTTCTAAAGCCATGACATAATTTTCTGGAATTTTTCAAGCTGTGTAAAGGCACAGTCAACTTAGTGTATGTTAACTTCTGACCCACTGGAATTGTGATACAGTGAATTATAAGTGAAATAATCTGTCTGTAAACAATTGTCAGAAAAATGACTTGTGTCGCACAAAGTAGATGTCCTAACCGACTTGCCAAAACTATAGTTTGTTAACAAGATGTTTGTGGAGTGGTTGAAAAACCAATTTTAATGACTCCAACCTAAGTGTATGCAAACTTCCGACTTCAACTGTACATGGTTATATGCTCCTAAAAAACAATGAGATGGGAGAGGCGGAACTTGCAGCGCATCAGGCATAAAAAACGATCCAAGTACTAGTTGAATAATAGAACCAAGTTCTATTTTAACACCTGACTACGCAGACGCGCTTTAGCAGTTTAGATGAAATGATTGAATAACGTGTACATTTATTTTGCAACGCTTGCACACCCAACATGTCTATTAGGGTAAGCATGTTACAATTCATATTGTGAGATATATGCCCAAACATTCAATACAGTTTAGATCCAAAGGCCAAAACATGGCCGAAACATTCATATTCAGATTCATATGAAAAGGATTTGACATGTAGTTATGTAGGCAATAGACAACATCACATGAACCACAGAGTGCATTAGACACACTCTGGTACCGTAGCACTAGAAATGTCCTCATACAGCCTCCAGGCAGCAGGCAGTAGACATGCAGCACCCTAATCCCTACCTACACCTGCAGTTGTATTGTAAATAACCCCATGTAATACAAAACTGTATTTATGTTCCACAACCATATGTACTGCACCTCTCCACAGTGACTTCCGCTGCCATGGGTGGCATCTTCCGACCGCTGGGATCCAATCTGCCCAGAAACAGAAGTGAATGCATGTGAATGTTAAAAATGGTTTCTCAAATTATTCACGAAAGCAGGAGGTGACCTATATTGAAACAACAGTAAGGCCGATATATGGCGATAGGATATACTCAGGAGATGTATACAGTGCCTTCAGAAAGTATTCACACCCCTTGACTTTTTCCACATTTTGTTGTGTTACAAACTGGAATTACAGTTACAAACTGGACAACGATCTACACAAAATACTCCCGTAATGTCAAAGTGGAAGAAAAATTATAATATTTGTCAAAGAAATTATGAAAAATAAATCACTATCATCTTCATTAGATAAGTATTCAATCCCTTGTTAGAATCACCTACAGAGGGTAGTTGCTTACGGTCCAGTACATCACTGGGGCTTCCAATACCAATCTCCATATTTTCAAGCGTAGTCGTGGCTGCATCATGTTATGGGTATGCTTGTAATCGTTTTTTTTTTTCATTCTTGCAACATAGCAAAAATCTGAAACATTTTGTCCAAAAATGGTGCAGAAAAGCTAATCCATGCTTTTGTCACTTCTAGAGTAGACTACTGCAATGCTCTATCTTCCGGCTACCCGGGTAAGCACGAAATAAACTTCAGTTAGTGCTAAACACGGCTGCTAGAATCTTGACAAGAACCCAAACATTTGATCATATTACTCCAGTGCTAGCCTCTCTACACTGGCATCCTGTTAAGGGTAGGGCAGATTAAGGTTTTACTGCTAACCTACAAAGCATTACATGGGCTTGCTCCTACATATCTCTCTGATATGCCATACACACTTACGGTCACAAGACGGAGGCCTCCTAATTGTCCCTAGAATTTCAAAGCAAACAGCTGGTGTCACGTTCTGACCATAGTTCTGTTATTTTATTATTTGTTTTAGTATGGTCAGGGCGTGAGTTGGGGTGGGCAGTCTATGTTTGTTTTTTCTATGTTGGTTTTTGTGTTCGGCCTAGTATGGTTCTCAATCAGAGGCAGGTGTCGTTAGTTGTCTCTGATTGAGAATCATACTTAGGTAGCCTGTGTTTCACTGTTGGTTTTTGAGTGTTTGTTTCCGTGTGAGTGTTTGGGCCACACGGTACTGTTTCGGGTTTTCGTTTTGTTCACATCGTTTATTGTTTTGTTCCAGTGTTCAGTTGTGTTTTTTGAATAAATCAATATGGACACGTACCACGCTGCATTTTGGTCCGATCCTTACTCCTCCTCAGACGAAGAGGAGGAAATCCATTACCGCTGGAGGCAGGGCTTTCTCCTATAGCGCTCAGTTTTTATGGAATGGTCTGCTTATCCATGTGAGAGACGTAGACTCTTATCTCGACCTTTAAGTCTTTAGTGAAGACTCATCTCTTCAGTAGGTCCTATGATTGAGTGTAGTCTGGCCCAGGGGTACGAAGGTGAATGGAAAGGCACTGGAGCGACAAACCGCCCTTGCTGGTTCCCCTCTCCCCACTGGGATTCTCTGCCTCTGACCCTATTACGGGGGCTGAGTCACATGCTACTAGTGCCATTCCAAGCCATCCCTAGGAGGTGTGTGTCACTTGAGTGGCTTGAGTCACTGACGTGATCTTCCTGTACAGGTTGGCGCCCCCTCAGGTTTGTGACATGGGGGAGATCTTCGTGGGCTATACTTGGCCTTGTCTCAGGGTAGTAACTTGGTGGTTTGCGGATATCCCTCTCGTGGTGTGGGGGATGTGCTTTGGCAAAGTGGGTAGGGTTATATCCTGCCTGGTTGGCCCTGTCCAGGGGTGTCATTAGATGGGGCCACTGTGTCTCCTGACCCCTCCTGTCTCAGCCTCCAGTATTTATGCTGCAATAGTTTGTGTCGGCGGCCCAGTGTCAGTCTGTTATATCTGGAGTAATTCTCCTGTTTTATTCAGTGTCCTGTGTGAATTTAAGTATGCTCCCTCTAGTTTTCCCTCTCCCTCCAGGAGAATCTCAGTCCTGGGATCATGCATCAGGACTACATGGACTGATGACTCCTTGCTGTCCCCAGTTCAACAGGTTGTGCTGCTGCTCCAGTTTCATCTATTCTGCGTGCAGCTATGGAAATATGACCTGTTCACCGGACGTGCTACCTTGTCCCAGAACTGCTGTTTTTGACATTTACTCCAGAGGTGCTTACGTGATGCACCCTCTACAACCACTGATTATTATTATTTGACCCTGTTGGTCATCTATGAACGTTTTAACATCGTGGCTATATACTGTTATAATCTCCACCTGGCACAGCCAGAAGAGGACTGGCTGCCTCTCAGAGTCTGGTTCCTCTCTAGGTTTCGTTCTAGGTTCCTGCCTTTCTAAGGAGTTTTCCCTAGCCTACATCTGCATTGCTTGTTGTTCAGGGTTTTAGGCTGGGTTTCTGTATAGCACTTTGTGACATCGACTTATGTAAAAAAAGGCCTTATTAGTACATTTGATTGATTGATTTATAGTGCCTCGATGCAAACAAGATGTATGTTTTGGAACGTTTTTGTTCTGTACAGGCTTCCTTTTCAGGCTTCCTTTTCAGGGTACCTTTTCAGGCTTCCTTTTTTCCACCTTTTCAATTAGGTTAGTATTGTATTGAGTAACTACAATGTTGTTGATCCATCCTTTTTCTGCTATCACAGCAATGAAACTTGGTAACTGCTTTAAAGTCACCATTGGCCTTATGGTGAAATTCCTGAGCGGATTCTTTCCTCTCTGGCAGCTGAGTTAGGTAGGACACATGTATCTTTGTGGTGGCTGGGTGTATTGATACACCATCCAAAGTGTAATGAATAACTTCACCATGCTCAAAGGGATATTCAATGTCTGCTTTTTTTATTTTTACCCATCTACCATGAGGTGCACTTTGTGAGGCATTGGAAAACCTTTTTGGTCTTTGTGGTTGAATCTGTTTGAAATCCACTGCTCGGCTGAGGGACCTACAGATAATTGTATGTGTGCGGTACAAAGACAATGTGATCATTCACAGTGGTTTAAATTACTTAAGTAAAAATACTTAAAAGCACTACTAAAGTAGTTTTTTGGGGTCTCTACTTTACTTTACTATTCATATTTTTTTACAACTTTTATTTCAATACATTCCTAAAGACAAAAATGTACTTTTTACGCCATACATTTTCCCTGACACACTGAAGTACTCGTTACATTTTGAATGCTTAGCAGGACAGGACAATGGTCAAATTCATGCACTTATCAAGAGAACATCCCTGGTCTTCCCTACTGCCTCTGATCTGGCGGACTAAATACAAATGGTTTATTTGAGTGTTTGAGCATGCCCCTGGCTATCCATACATTTTGAAATTATGTATACTTATATTTTAGCGATTTACATTTGATACTTAGGTATATTTAAAACAAAATACTTTCAGACCTTCACTCAAGTAGTTTTTTACTGGGTGACTTTTACTTTTACTTGAGTCCTGACAATCACCTCGTAGCACTCACAGCTGTAGAAAATGAAATTATTTACACATATAGGGCAGGAATTGTCTCACACATTTTTACTCCTGAACTTATTTTGGCTTGCCATGACAAAAGGGTTGAATACATATTGACTCAAGACATTTCAGCGTTTCATTTGTAATGTATTTGTAAAAAAAAACGTAATTCCACGTTGACATTATGGGGTATTGTGTGTAGGCCAGTAACCAAAAATCACAATTGAATCTATTTTAAATTCAGACTGTAACACAAAATGTGGAAAAAGTCAAGGGGTGTGAATGCTTTCTGAAGGCACTACTATAAAGTAAAGTACTATCTACTCAGAGACTAAGAGTGCAGTAGCAGGCTCTGGTATGGTTGAATCAAGTTCATGATCTGACAGCTGGGAATAAGGGTCCTTAGCTTCTCAAGGACCAGGTTGAGGTAGAACTGTCTGGAACATCTATAACGAGTTTGCAGCAAGCATGTAAAGTTCAAACTCTCTAATCACAGATAACTTTACTCAAGTGTAACCCATGTCCACCCTATTACAGTAAGCACCTCTTACTAGCCCAATATCTGTAGTGAACACTTTCTGCAGTGTCTATTCTATTTCTCACAATGAAGATGTGTTCGGTAGATTGTTTTCCTTGGAGCAAGAGAGAGAGGGCGGAGTAGAGTGTAGGTCAGGGTGTGGGGTCAGGTCAACCTGTTCTGTTTGTGTTGCATTGTGCTCTGTGCTATCAACGTGATTACAGTGCCTTACTTGTCGACACACAGACTCCCTTCAACAGCAGCAAGGTCAGGCTCCAACCAGCCAATCTAGGGCTGAGAAATCAATGCCGGCATCCCGTTGCATCGTGTTTCTTGCTGTGTGTCTGACTCTGAATCACCTGGGATGTGTGCTATGCTTCTCTCCTCAGATAGGCAGGATGTCAGCGCTACCAGGAGGAGACTTCCCCAGGGAGTCGTGTAGCCACTGCAACACCCCAAAAAATCTCCCAGATGCGGGTCAGACTGATCTCAAGGGCCAGGGGCTCCACTGACATTCCCAGTCAGTCTGTAGAATGAGACTTGGCTGTCAGGCACAAACACATGCAGAGGACCACATAAAGGCAGTAGGGAAAAACAGGGATTAGAGCATTGGTCACAAGGACTGTTGGTATGTAGAGTGCAGGAACTGGGTCAGGACAGAGCCTATGGGTGCTAATCAAAGCATGTGAGCGGAGTTGAGCAGTTGGAAATCCCTCTCATTGCTCACAGGAAGAAAAAAAACTCCCGCTCTAAATTCACTCCATTCATTAAAATCACAATTTAACCAACACCCATCTATTTGTGTGACTACTTGAACCTACCAATTGGTTTTAAAGTATTGAAACCGAACCATATGGACTTGAATGAAAACTATTTGAATAAACATGAAAAGGTGAATGTCAGAAGCTAACATAATTTCAAATAGGCTACACATCATATTAAACTGCATATAAACACTCTAAATATAGGTCAGGAGCCAGACAGCGAGCCTAAGATGGAACATAAAATTAATTATTTAGACTATATTATTTCAATTGTTTCAAAGCTATAGCCTACAAAGATATACATTGTGAAGCATTTGCAAGTGTGAGACAATAGGCTGGTAGGAACATAAAGCGCTCGTGCTCACCATTTAAACAGCATTTTGTTGTAATAAATCATTAGTCTGTAAATTGCGCATATAGGCTGTGACTCACTTAAATTAAATACATTAAATGAAAAATGACGCATTAGTGCCTTTGAATTCATTTTTAGAAACACACATTTGTAAAAAAACAAACATTTTTTTCTATAGGTAGGCCTAGAGGTTTTTAGGTAAAATAACATAATCAAAACAGAAAGCTCCATGAATGTGGGAATATACCAGGCCTATTGGGCCAAAATCAATTATGGTCTATTGTATAAATAATAGAACGAAGATGAACAAAATGTTTTAAGAGACCAGATATTTTGTTTATAAACACTTTGCTACAATGACACAGTTATCTTCTCAGCTCGTTCCTTTCTTTTAGCATGTGCATGTAGTAAGTACACCCTCGTGCTTTTGGGATAGGTGTCTTTTCAGATTCCACAATGATTATTTAGTTGTGGACACTACATCACCTCTCTTGGTTCTCGTCTCTGTAAGTCACCTGGATTTAGCACCTGTGTGTTTTACCAGCTTCTTTATGAGAATATTTAGCGAACTCCAAGACCGTCGCTAGAGCACGTGGCTATAGCAGCACACAAGTAGACTACAAATGCATCCTGGGGCGTGCATTCCCTGACCTCGTAAAGTGAGCGCTACTGGAGCAAAATTGGAGTGGGTGAGAAGGCTGATGCTCCATCCTTTGGGAATCTCACTCCATACTCCAGTCAAATTGGGCACTCTCCTGGCTCCAGCTCCACGCACATACCCTGGTGCTGATATTATGACAGCCATTATTATTATTATTATTATTATTTTGAAATGATTTATTTTTAATTTAGCAGACACAGCTAAGGTCTAAGTGCCTTGACAGATTTTTCACATAGCCAGCTAGGGGATTCAAACTAGCGACCTTTCGGTTCCTGGCCCAACGTGCTTAACTGCTAGGCTACCTGCCTCCCCAACAACTGCCATGTCTCCACGCAAGGCTCCTTTACCAGCAATCAGTGCTACATAAAACTAAAACTAATATGAATGCTTTGTTTTAATCACACTGCCATTGGAAAACCAAGGCGTAATAAAACTGCACACAGAGTAATGCACAGAGTAAGACACATTTCCACAAATGAGCCAGGCAGTAAGAGATATATGACCTTAGGTCATCAATGTTTACTCTGATTGGCTCATGACAGCAATGTACAGTCAAAGCCATTTACATCATCAATGTTTACTTTGTCTGTAATTTTTATCATAGGTAGTTTTTCATTAAGAATCCCACCTGTTCTCCATTCATTAACTGTATTAACTGCACCTGTTTGTACTCGTTACCTGTATAAAAGACACCTGTCCACACACTCGTTCAAACAGACTCCAACTTCTCCACAATGGCCAAGACCAGAGAGCTGTCTAAGGACATCAGGGATAAAATTGTAGACCTGCACAAGGCTGGGATGGGCTACATGACAATAGGTAAGCAGCTTGGTGAGAAGGCAACAACTGTTGGCACAATTATAAGAAAATGAAAGAAGTTCAAGATGACGGTCAATCACCCTCGGTCTGGGGCTCCATGCAAGATCTCACCTCGTGGGGCATCAATGATCATGAGGAAGGTGAGGGATCAGCCCAGAACTACACGGCAGGACCTGGTCAATGACCTGAAGAGAGCTGGGACCACAGTCTCAAAGAAAACCATTAGTAACACACTACGCCGTCATGGATTAAAATCCTGCAGCGCACGCAAGGTCCCCCTGCTCAAGCCAGCGCATGTCCAGGCCCATCTGAAGTTTGCCAATGTCCATCTGGATGATCCAGAGGAGGAATGGGAGAAGGTCGTGTGGTCTGATGAGACAAAAATAGAGCTTTTTGGTCTAAACTCCACTCACCGTGTTTGGAGGAAGAAGAAGAATGAGTACAACCCCAAGAACACCATCCCAACCGTGAAGCATGGAGGTGGAAACATCATTCTTTGGGGATGCTTTTTTGCAAAGGGGACAGGACAACTGCACCGTATTGAGGGGAGGATGGATGGGGCCATGTATCGTGCGATCTTGGCCAACAATCTCCTTCCCTCAGTAAGAGCATTGAAGATGGGTCATGGCTGGGTCTTCCTGCATGACAACGACCCTAAACACACAGCCAGGGCAACTAAGGAGTGGCTCCGTAAGAAGCATCTCAAGGTCCTGGAGCCTAGCCAGTCTCCAGACCTGAACCCAATAGAAAATCTTTGGAGAGTGCTGAAAGGCCGTATTGCCCAGCGACAGCCCCGAAACCTGAAGGATCTGGAGAAGGTCTGTATGGAGGAGTGGGCCAAAATCCCTGCTGCAGTGTGTTCAAACCTGGTCAAGATCTACAGGAAATGTATGATCTCTGTAATTGCAAACAAAGGTTTCTGTACCAAATATTAAGTTCTGCTTTTGTGATGTATCAAATACTTATGTCATGCAATACAATGCAAATTAATTACTTAAAAATCATACAATGTGATTTTCTGGATTTTTGTTTTAGATTCCGTCTCACAGTTGAAGTGTACCTATGATAAAACAATTACAGACCTCTACATGCTTTGTAAGTAGGAAAACCTGCAAAATCGGTCAAATACTTGTTCTCCCCACTGTAGTTAAAAGTGCTCTCCAACCTACACTATCTGATGATTGTCCCAACACAAAGATTGAAACCTCTGACCATGGCTTGACCAAGAGGGTTTATTACAGTTTTCTTTTTCAATTGCTAACATGCATTGGTCAAAACTGAAGTCACACTGTCAAAACTCTTCACACAGTCAGCAAAACAGAAGTGAATGGGAACCAAACTGTGAATAATTTTTCATTGTTTTCACACAAAATTCATTCAATGACCACATTCTCGGAAATCCGTCAAGTCTTTTCTCATTGATACTCCACCATCTGCAAACTATATATTTGCAGCACGTTTACAAATGCTAACACACTGTTTCCAAAACTGTTAAAACACATTCAAAACAGAATGATGGCAAATGTCGTGCATTTCTGCAGTAACCAGATTGAAACATATAGAAAATCTCAGCTGAATATTTAATAATTCCAAACACAGCTGATTGCAATTTCAGCTGAAAGCCTACCCACGTGTCCTGTTTTTAGTCTCGTTACCAAACAGACAAAAGAAGACGGCTTTGGAATGATTTTGTTTGGAAACATGGATCAAGGAAGACAGGTTGGTGGGGAAAGAAGAGTGGCAGAGAGAGGGAGAATGCGTGGAGGACAAAGGAGAGGAAGACCATGACGAGATAGGGGCCACAATTATTGACCATGTTGTAAACCATGGTCTCTCTGAGAGAGGCTGGTTTAAGGTGCAACCAAATCTGCAGCATTTAACAGTTGCATCAATTGTACACATTTTCCGTCAAAACAACAGGTGAGATGTGTATCCTTCAATGATAATTGAACTACATATTACAGTACAATACAGTTTATTCACATTTTTACATGTACTGACATTTTGAAATATATTGATTGTTTTGTGTTTTTCAGTCGGATCCAAATGTTGCCTCCCACAGGAGGGAGAGGCAGAATATTATCAGATGCGCAGGAAATTGCCATTGTTGACATGGTAATTGGCAACAATGCAATAAAACTGCAAGACATTTGGGACAGAGTGCTGGCAGACAATATCACTTTTGGGAATGTGAATACGGTCAGCACAACGATTTCCAGAGTCCTCGAGAAACATCAAATAAGGATGATGCAGTTGTACACTGCACCCTTTGCGAGAAACGGTGAACATGTGAAAGAACTTCGGTATCAATATGTCCAGGTAAGATGTCTGTTCAACCAAACAGGGTACATAGACCTCTATGCATGTAACCAACTGCACTGTTGGTTAAAGGCTTGTAAGTAAGCATTTCATGGTAAAGTCTACACTTGTTGTATTTGGCGCATGTGACAAATAACGTTTGCTTTGATTTGTGAAGTACTGTAAAACTGTGGATTTACTGTAATTTAGAGAGTAATGGAGATGGAAACCAGGCAAACTGCACATACATTCATCTTGTGGATGGAACTGGATTCAACATGGCAAAAACAATCCCCAGGGGAAGAAATGTGATTGGACAGAGAGCAACCGTGGAGGTCCCAGTCCAGAGAGGAACTAACATCACAATGTGTGCAGCACTGTCCAATGATGGCTTGCTGTTACACAAACCACTTATTGGCTCCTACAATACAGAGAGGCTAATTTATTTTCTGGATGACCTGCATAATCATCTTGTGCCAGCGGAGGAGAGAGGGGCAAGGAACTCCCCTACCTTCGTTGTTGTGTGGGATAATGTGGCATTCCACCTCTCTGCTGCAGTCACAGACTGATACACATCCCAGGATGTCAGTACTATTCCTGTCTCCATACTCCCCCTTCCTAAACCCCATAGAGGAGTTTTTCTCAGTGTGGAGGTGGAAGGTTTATGACCACCATCCACATGACCAGATGTCCTTACTGGATGCCATGAATGCGGGGGTGTGGAGACACTTCTCCTGAAGACTGCCAGGGTATGGAGACACTTCTCCTGCAGACTGCCAGGGTGTGGAGACACTTCTCCTGAAGACTGCCAGGGTGTGGAGACACTTCTCCTGAAGACTGCCAGGGTGTGGAGACACTTCTCCTGAAGACTGCCAGGGTGTGGAGACACTTCTCCTGAAGACTGCCAGGGTATGGAGACACTTCTCCTGCAGACTGCCAGGGTATGGAGACACTTCTCCTGCAGACTGCCAGGGTGTGGAGACACTTCTCCTGAAGACTGCCAGGGTGTGGAGACACTTCTCCTGAAGACTGCCAGGGTGTGGAGACACTTCTCCTGCAGACTGCCAGGGTGTGGAGACACTTCTCCTGAAGACTGCCAGGGTGTGGAGACACTTCTCCTGCAGACTGCCAGGGTGTGGAGACACTTCTCCTGAAGACTGCCAGGGTGTGGAGACACTTCTCCTGAAGACTGCCAGGGTGTGGAGACACTTCTCCTGCAGACTGCCAGGGTGTGGAGACACTTCTCCTGAAGACTGCCAGGGTGTGGAGACACTTCTCCTGAAGACTGCCATGGTTGGATTAGACATTCCAGACAGTCCACAATTTCCAAGCTGCATCGCCAGAAAACTGTATTATTGACTGTATGCTTGTTTTACTCCATGTGTAACTCTGTGTAGTTGTATGTGTCGAACTGCTTTGCTTTATCTTGGCCAGGTCGCAATTGTAAATGAGAACTTGTTCTCAACTTGCCTACCTGGTTAAATAAAGGTGAAATTTAAAAAAAATTAAAATAAATTAAAAGACGCAATATGTGATGTTGATGAGAACTTGTGGCCAAATGCAGGAGAGAGGGAGAACTAGAACCCTCACAGTACTGTACAGTATAAGTGATTATATTATACATGTTGATGAGAACTAGAACCCTCACAGTACTGTACAGTATGAGTGATTATATTATACATGTTGATGAGAACTAGAACCTTCACAGTACTGTACAGTATGAGTGATAATACTATACATGTTGATGAGAACTAGAACCCTCACAGTACTGTACAGTATGAGTGATAATACTATACATGTTGATGAGAACTAGAACCCTCACAGTACTGTACAGTATGAGTGATTATATGTAATATACTACACATGTTGATGAGAACTAGAACCCACACAGTACTGTACAGTATGAGTGATTATACTATACATGTTGATGAGAACTAGAACCCTCACAGTACTGTACAGTATGAGTGATAATACTATACATGCTGATGAGAACTAGAACCCTCACAGTACTGTACAGTATGAGTGATTATACTATACATGTTGATGAGAACTAGAACCCTCACAGTACTGTACAGTATGAGTGATTATACTACACATGTTGATGAGAACTAGAACCCTCACAGTACTGTACAGTATGAGTGATTATACTATACATGTTGATGAGAACTAGAACCCTCACAGTACTGTACAGTATGAGTGATTATACTATACATGTTGATGAGAACTAGAACCCTCACAGTACTGTACAGTATGAGTGATTATACTATACATGTTGATGAGAACTAGAACCCTCACAGTACTGTACAGTATGAGTGATTATACTATACATGTTGATGAGAACTAGAACCCTCACAGTACTGTACAGTATGAGTGATTATACTATACATGTTGATGAGAACTAGAACCCTCACAGTACTGTACAGTATGAGTGATTATACTATACATGTTGATGAGAACTAGAACCCTCACAGTACTGTACAGTATGAGTGATTATACTATACATGTTGATGAGAACTAGAACCCTCACAGTACTGTACAGTATGAGTGATTATACTACACATGTTGATGAGAACTAGAACCCTCACAGTACTGTACAGTATGAGTGATTATACTATACATGTTGATGAGAACTAGAACCCTCACAGTACTGTACAGTATGAGTGATTATACTATACATGTTGATGAGAACTAGAACCCTCACAGTACTGTACAGTATGAGTGATTATACTATACATGTTGATGAGAACTAGAACCCTCACAGTACTGTACAGTATGAGTGATTATACTACACATGTTGATGAGAACTAGAACCCTCACAGTACTGTACAGTATGAGTGATTATACTATACATGTTGATGAGAACTAGAACCCTCACAGTACTGTACAGGATGAGTGATTATGCTATACATGTTGATGAGAACTAGAACCCTCACAGTACTGTACAGTATGAGTGATTATACTATACATGTTGATGAGAACTAGAACCCTCACAGTACTGTACAGTATGAGTGATTATACTATACATGTTGATGAGAACTAGAACCCTCACAGTACTGTACAGTATGAGTGATTATATTATACATGTTGATGAGAACTAGAACCCTCACAGTACTGTACAGTATGAGTGATTATATTATACATGTTGATGAGAACTAGAACCCTCACAGTACTGTACAGTATGAGTGATTATATTATACATGTTGATGAGAACTAGAACCCTCACAGTACTGTACAGTATGAGTGATTATACTATACATGTTGATGAGAACTAGAACCCTCACAGTACTGTACAGTATGAGTGATTATACTACACATGTTGTTGATGTTTTTGTTGTAAATATTATTGCAGCCCTGGAATTTCAGGAATTTGTTTTTTTTTCAACTTTTTATTTTTCACAAGTAAATTACTATATGAAAAGATATAGTAAATTGCTGCGTTTCTGATTCATTCTTGTTACATATACAGTGAGGGAAAAAAGTATTTGATCCCCTGCTGATTTTGTACGTTTGCCCACTGACAAAGAAATGATCATTTAATATAATTAATTTTATAATTTAAATTTAAAAAAATCCAGAAAAACGCATGTCAAAAATGTTATAAATTGATTAGCATTTTAATGAGGGTAATAAGTATTTGACCCCCTCTCAATCAGAAAGATTTCTGTCTCCCAGGTGTCTTTTATACAGGTAACGAGCTGAGATTAGGAGCACACTCTTAAAGGGAGTGCTCCTAATCTCAGCTTGTTACCTGTATAAAAGACACCTGTCCACAGAAGCAATCCATCAATCAGATTCCAAACTCTCCACCATGGCCAAGACCGAAGAGCTCTCCAAATTATGTCTGGGACAAGATTGTAGACCCACACAAGGCTGGAATGGGCTACAAGACCATCGCCAAGCAGCTTGGTGAGAAGGTGACAACAGTTCAGAAAATGGGTCGTGGATGGATATTCCAGCATGACAATGACCCAAAACACACGGCCAAGGCAACAAAGGAGTGGCTCAAGAAGAAGCACATTAAGGTCCTAGCCAGTCTCCAGACCTTAATCCCATTGAAAATCTGTGGAGGGAGCTGAAGGTTCGAGTTGCCAAACGTCAGCCTCAAAACCTTAATGACTTGGAGAAGGTCTGCAAAGAGGTGGGACAAAATCCCTCCTGAGATGTGTGCAAACCTGGTAGCCAACTACAAGAAACATCTGACCTCTGTGATTGTCAACAAGGGTTTTGCCACCAAGTACTAAGTCATGTTTTGCAGAGGGGTCAAATACTTATTTCCCTCATTAAAATGCAAATAAATTTATAACATTTTTGACATGTGTTTTTCTGGATTTTTTTGTTGTTATTCTGTCTCTCACTGTTCAAATAAACCTACCATTAAAATTATAGACTGATCATTTCTTTGTCAGTGGGCAAACGTACAAAATCAGCAGGGGATCAAATACTTTTTTCCGTCACTGTACATTAGTACAGTTAAAGTGAAAAGGTGTTATTCTTATTCTATAATGAAATACTGATTTACGTGAAAAATCTTTCAAACTTCAAAGATAAAATTTTAATAATGTATGTAATGCTCCCTGTTAGTGTTTTTAAGGTCAGTGTGTAACGGTTTTCTTCTGGTGAAAGAGAGGCGGACCAAAATGCAGCGTGGTTAGTTTTGTACATCTTTAATAAAGATGAAAATACAACAATCTACAAAACAAGAAAAAAACGAAACAGTCCTATCTGGTTCCACAAACACAGGAACAATCACCCACAAAACCCAACACAAAACAGGCTACCTAAATATGGTTCCCAATCAGAGACAATGACTAACACCTACCTGATTGAGAACCATATCAGGCCAAACATAGAAATAGACAAACCAGACACACAACATAGAATGCCCACCCAGCTCACGTCCTGACCAACACTAAAACAAGGAAAACACACAAGAACAATGGTCACAACGTGACACAGTGTGTTATGAGTGACAACGTATGCTTTCTGAGTGAGAATTGTTGCCAGTGTTATGGTCAAACGAGCTTATTTTGAGACATCTAAAAATTGTTTTGGTGGTTTGAGTTTTGTAGGTGAGATTAACTGTTTGGCCAGGATGCATGTTGGTAATGCAGACTGTGTGAAGAGTTTTGAAAAAGTGGCTTCAGTATTGATCAATGCTTGTTAGCGATTGAAAAAAACTAATGCCAAGAAGGCCAATAGATTCCCTTTCATTCTGTGTCATTATTCTCGTTTTGTATGCATCTCCTCTCCCTCGAGTATTCCGGGCGACATTGTGTCGCACATTAAGAGCACAGCAGCAGTTAGGTCTGCTTTGTTTTGCTTCTCGATGATCAGAGAGAACCATGTTCTCAAGGAGACAGGAGAGATGTGTTGAATGGAATTACAGCGCATTCGCCTCCTTCATTCTTCACTAATTCATGCTTGCTCTCTTAATGTACTGACATGTCATGGGGAGAGGTGCATTGTGTTTACATGGCCTTGTATAAACTCAGCAATAAAAGTAACGGCCCTTTTTCAGGATGCTGTCTTTCAAAGATAATTCATAAAAATCCAAATAACTTCACACATTTTATAGGGTTTACACACTGTTTCCCATGCTTGTTCAATGAACCATAAACAATTAATGAATATGCACCTGTGGAACGGTCATTAAGACACTAACAGCTTACAGACGGTAGGCAATTAAGGTCACAGTTATGAGAACTTAGGAAACTAAAGAGGCCATTCGACTGACTGTGAAAAACACCAAAAGAATGATGCACAGGGTCCCTGCTCATCTGCGTGAACGTGTCTTAGGCATGCTGCAAGGAGGCATGAGGACTGCAGATATGGCCAGGGCAATAAATTGCAATGTCATTACTGTGAGACGCCTAAGACAGCGCTGCAGGGAGACAGGACGGACAGCTGATCGTCCTCGCAGTGACAGACCACGTGTAACAACACCTGCACAGGATCAGTACATCCGAACATCACACCTGAGGGACGGGTACAGGATGGCAACAACAACTGCCCGAGTTACACCGGGAACGCACAATCCCTCCATCAGTGCTCAGACGGTCCACAATAGGCTGAGAGAGGCTGGACTGAGAGCTTGTAGGCTTGTTGTAAGGCAGGTCCACACTAAACATCACTGGCAACAACGTTGCCTATGAGCACAAATCCACCGTCGCTGGACCAGACAAGACTGGCCAAAAGTGCTCTTCACTGACGAGTCACGATTATGTCTCACCAGGGGTGATGGTCGGATTTGTGTTTATCGTCGAAGGAATGAGCGTTACACCGAGCCCTGTATTCTGGATTGGGATCGATTTGGAGGTGTTGGGTCCGTCATTGTCTGGGGCGGTGTGTCACAGCATCATCGGACTGAGCTTGTTGTCATTCCAGGCAATCTCAACGCTGTGCGTTACAGGGAAGACATCCTCCTCCCTCATGTGGTACACTTCCTGCAGGCTCATCCTGACATGACCCTCCAGCATGACAATGCCACCAGCCATACTGCTCGTTCTGTGCATGATTTCCTGCAAAACAGGAATGTCAGTGTTCTGCCATGGCCAGCGAAGAGCTTGGATCTCAATCCCATTGAGCATGTCTGGGACCTGTTGGATCGGAGGGTGAGGGCTAGGGCCATTCCCCCAAGAAATGTCAAGGAACTTGCAGGAGCCTTGGTGGAAGAGTGGGGTAACATCTCACAGCAAGAACTGGGAAATCTGGTGCAGTACTTAATGCAGCTGGTGGTTACACCAGATACTGACTGTTACTTTTGATTTTGACCCCCTTTTGTTCAGGGACACATTATTCCATTTCTGTTAGTCTGTCTGTGGAACTTGTTCAGTTTGTCTCAGTTGTTGAATCTTGTTATGTTGATACAAATATTTACACATGGTAAGTTTGCTGAAAATAAATGCAGTTGACAATGAGATGACGTTTCTTTTTTAATGAGTTTAGTAGAGAGGAGAGAGAATCAGGGCCGTACACAACAGAAGACATTGTTAAAGGCCCAAAGCAGCCATTTAAAAAAAATCTAATAATTTCTGGGTAAGAATTAAGTACCTTATTACAGTGGCTTGCGAAAGTATTCACCCCCTTGGCATTTTTCTATTTTGTTGCTTCACAACCTGGATTTAAAAGTTATTTTATTGGTTGTATCATTTGATTTACACAACATGCCTATCACTTCGAAGATGCAAAATATATTTTATTGTGAAACAAACAAGATATAAGACAAAAAATACAGAAAGCTTGAGCATGCTTAACTATTCACCCCCCCCCAAGTCTATTGGTGTATATCTCTATAAGCTTGGCACATCTAGCCACTAGGATGTTTCCCATTCTTCAAGGCAAAACACCTCCAGCTCCTTCAATCTTTATGTCATACCACAGATTCTCAATTGGATTGAGGTCTGGGGTTTGACTAGGCCATTCCAAGACATTTAAATGTTTCCCCTTAAACCACTCAACTGTTGCTTTAGCAGTATGCTTAGGGTCATTGTCCTACTGGAAGGTGATCCTCTGTCCCAGTCTCAAATCTCTGGAAGACTGAAACAGGTTTCCCTCAAGAATTTCCCTGTGTTTAGCACCATCCATCATTCCTTCAATTCTGACCAGTTTCTCAGCCCTTGCAGTTGAAAAACATCACCACAGCATGATGCTGCCACCACCATGCTTCACTGTGGGGATGGCGTTCTTGGGTGATGAGATGTTGGGTTTGCACAAGACATAACGTTTTCCTTGATGGCCAAAAAGCACAATTTTAGTCTCATCTGACCAGAGTACCTTCTTCCATATGTTTGGGGAGTCTCCCACATGCTTTTTGGAGAACACCAAACATGTTTGCTTATTTTAATCTTTAAGAAATTACTTTTTTCTGACCAATATTCCATAAAGCCCAGTTCTGTGAAGGGTTGGCTTAAAGTGGTCCTATGGACAGATACTCCAATCTGCACTGTGGAGCTTTGCAGCTCCTTCAGCGTGATCTTTGGTCTCTTTGTTGCCTCTCTGATTAATGCCCTCCTTGCCTGGTCATTGTGTTTTGGTGTGCGGCCCACTCTTGGCAGGTTTGTTGTAGTGTCATATTCTTTCCATTTTTAAATAATGGATTTAATGGTGCTCCGTGGGATGTTCAAAGTGATTTTTTTATAACGCAACCCTGATCTGTACTTCTCCACAACTTTGTCCCTGACCTGTTTGGAGAGCTCCTTGATCTTCATGGTGTCGCTTGCTTGGTGGTGCCCCTTGCTTAGTGGTGTTGCGGACTCTGGGGCCTTTTTTTAAAACAAGTATTTTTTTCATTTCACTTCACCGATTTGGACTATTTTGTGTATGTCTACTACATGAAATCCAAATAAAAATCTATTTAAATTACAGGTTCTAATGCAACAAAAACAGAATGCCAAGGGGGATGAATACTTTTGCAAAACACATGTAGTGTTTTTGTGGACTTTGCTGTTTTATTCACTGTGTCCGAAAAAAAACAATACAGAAAATACTGTAGTAGTAGGTAGTTAACTATAGTTTAAATACTATAGTAAAATAACTGTACTATACACAGTTTATATATAGTAATTCATGTAGTGTTTTTGCAGACTGCAATATACAGGTATATAATCGAGTGGTTTTGTTTTATTATCTTTGACATAGAAGTGGCTTTCTCCTTGAGCAAACAAACTGCAGGGAGGTTTGGAACTCTTTGTTATTGGTATATTAAACAATTTACAGTCTTGTGATGCCACCATGCAAACAAGCCAATTACAAGGTTTACAGGCTCTGTTGGCAAGTGTTTTCACTGACATTTTCAACCTCTCCCTGACCCAGTCTGTATTACCTACATGTTTCAAGCAGACCACCATGGTCCCTGTTCCCAGAAACGCAAATGTAACCTGTCTAAATGACTCGTAGCACGCACAATTGTAGACATGGAATGCTTTGAAAGGCTGGTCATGGATCACAACTTTCACGACTTCTGCCGAAGTCGTTGCCTCTCCTTGTTCGGGCGGTGTTCGGCGTTCGACGTCACCGGTCTTCTAGCCATCATTTATCCATTTTTCATTTTCCATTGGTTTTGTCTTGTCTTCCCACACACCTGTTTTCAATCCCATTCATTACCTGTTGTGTATTTAACCCTCTGTTTCCCCTCATGTCTTTGTCAGAGATTGTTTTATTGTCAGTGTTGTTATTTTGTTGTGTTGGTGCGCGACGGGTCCTCGTACCCATGTTTTTTCATGTCTGTACCTTTTAGTGTTATGGAGCATGTTCTGTTGACATTTATTAAAAGACTCCATTTACACTTCATTTTGACTCTCCTGCGCCTGACTTCCCTGCCACCTATACACACGACGCTGATAACAACAACACCTTCATCCCAGACACAATGGACCCACAGCTGATGCAATCTCTAACGGGATCTCTATTGCACTCCACACTGCCCTCTCCCACCTGGACAAGAGGAACATCTATGTGAGAATGACGTTCATTGGTTACAGCTCAGCGTTTAACACCATAGTGCCCTCAAAGCTCATCACTAAGCTAAGGACCCTGGGACTAAACACCACCCTTGGCAACTGGATTCTGGGTGTTGATGTTAGGCAACAACACATCAACCATGTTGACCCTCAACACTGGGGCTCCTCAAGGGTTCGTTCTTAGCCCCCTCCTGTACTCCCTGTTCACCCACGTCTGCACCCACGTCTCCAACACCATCATTAAGTTTGCTGACGACACACCGATGGTAGGCCTGTTCACCAACGACGAGACCGCCTATATGGAGGAGGTCAGAGACCTGGCAGTGTGGTGCCAGGACAACAACCTATCCCTCAATGTCAGCAAGAAAAAGGAACTGATCGTGGACTAAAAAAAACAGAGGGCCGAGCATGCCCCATTCGGTAGCCTTTAGTGGAATGGGTTGAGGCTTCAAATTCCTCGTGTCCACATAACTAAGGATCATGGGTCCACACACTCCAACACAGTCGTGAAGAGGGCACGACAACGCCTCTTCCTCCTCAGGAGGCTGAAAAGATTTGGCATGGGCCCTCAGATCCTAAAAAGTTATACAGCTGCACCATTGAGTGCATCTTGACTGGCTACATCACCGCTTGGTATGGCAACTGCTTGTCTTCTGATCGTAAGGCGCTACAGAGGGTAGTGCGTACGGCCCAGTACATCACTGGAGCTGAGCTCCTCCCTGAAATCCAGGACTTCTATACCAGGCAGTGTCAGAGGAAGGCCTTAAAAACTCCAACCACGCAAGTCATGGACTGTTCCCTCTGCGACCACACGGCAGGCATTACAGATGCACTGCTAAATACTTAGTTGAATAGTTAACCAAATAGCTACCTGCATTGATCCTTTTTGAACTTACGTTTTTGACTCATCACATACGCTGCTTCTGCTGTTTATTATCTAACCTGTTGTCTCGTCACTTTATTCCTAGTTATATGTACTTATCTACTTCAATTACCTCGTACCCCTGCACATTGACTCGGTAGTGGTTACCCATGTATATGCCACGTTATCGTTTATTGGGTATTTATTATTACTTCTATCATTACGCATTTTACTCTTCTATTTGTTCTCTATGCTTTCTCTCTGCATTGTTGGGAAGGGCCAGTAAGTAAGCACTTCACTGTTAGTCTACACCTGTTGTTTACGAAGCATGTGATGAATAACATTTGATTTGATTTGAACTCTTAGATCATGTGCTACTCTGCGTTGGTGACCACTGTTGGGAACAATAAAGAGGTTGGCTGGCTGACGGCATATGAATATTTATGTTGCAAAAAAGTAATTTCCTGTGTTTTATATATATTTCCACACTGTGGTTGGAATAATAGTGTGAAATTGTGAATATTATGATAATGCACTTTTAGTGTAAGAGCTGTTTGAAAAGACCACCAGAAATTTTGGCCTGTTTTGGTGGGATGGAGTTTTGGCCTGCCTCCTGACAACACCAGGTGGTTAATTAAAAGACCAATAAGAAAGAGTTCCAAACACAGAAGGTTAGTGGCACCTTAATTGGGGAGAACAGGCTCATGGTAATGACTGGAGCGGAATTGGTGGAATGGTATCAAATACATCAAACATGGTTTCCAGGTGTTTGACGCCATTCCATTTGCTCTGTTCAGGCCATGAGCCGTTCTCCCCTCAGCAGCCTCCACTGGTTCCAAACATCTCTGCCAATAACAGCTAGTTTCAGTTTTCCCTTCCCCACTTAGACCACTCACAGACAGTCCTAGCAAATTCATGTTTGAGAAATTGCTCTATGCTAAGAAGCAATTTGTTTCTTTTTGAGCATTTTAATTGAAAACAGTCACAGTAAGGTGCTTTATTGTTACCCAGAAGTGATTTGATATGAAGATTTTAAAAAGGGCCGCATTGGACCTTTAATCGACCAACAAGAAAGAGACTTCCAAACCTCTCTGCTAATAACAGCTAGTTTTCAGTTCCCCCCTCCCCACTCAGACCAATCCCAGACAGTCCTAGAAAAAATTACTGCTTGACAAATTGGTCTTTGGTAAGAAGGGGGGGGGGCAATTTTAATTGAAAACAATCACAGTAAGGTTCTCAATTGTTACCCAGAAATGATTTGACATTGAGATAAAATGGCTGCATTGGGCATTTAACTTTCTAAACGTAATAAAAAAAATCTATTACAGGTTTATGGGTAGTGTGAACTCTTATCTATCATTGATTTAACTGCAGCGTTCATAATTTCTAAATCCCAAAATCTACAGCACAGAGAAGTGCGCTAATGGAAGAGTTCATAAAGTCAAGACATCCAAATTCCATTTCCTTATATTCTAGTGAGACAGACATGCACACACAAACAACTCCAGCACCACCTCAGACATTTTCCACCCCAGTCCTCCCGCTGGAATCGCCCATATCCGCACCTATAGGCCACACATACAGTATATGACGGTCATACACCACACACTCATTCATAAGCGCAGGGATACAAGCAGGCACACACATGCACATTTTCTAACCTTCAGTGTCAGTTGTTTCTAGCTGTGAATGGTGAACGTCTATGCTTTGATGTGCGTTATGCATTGCATCTCTTTCTCTTTCATGCTGAAATATGACACTAAGATGAAGAGTGGCAGTGAGCTGCCTGTTTCAGCAAACCTGCTTAAAACAAAGCCTTGAGCTAATAATGCTCAATAAATGATAGAATATGCTTATAATGAGAAACAACCCAATGGGTATAGATGTCAGTTCAACGTCTAGTTTTGATTTACATTTGGTTGTTGTCAACTAACGTGAAGTCAAGAAGAAAAAAATCACCATGTCATTGGATTTAGCTTAAATGTTGGGTGAAAAAAGAGACAATTTCCTTACGTTAATGTAATAAAAAATAAAAAAGTTTTACATTGCCTGCATTCCAAACATGTGAAAGACACACCCTCTGCCCTCAAGTTAAGAGGACACTTCGGATGACGTATCATGACGTATGATGAGTTGACACTTGCAGGGCATGAGAACGAATTCGTTCTAAATGGACAGCCGTTGCCTGGAAATGTGTCACGTGTTCATCCCACGGTTGTGTTTTCAGTCATCATAGAACCACCGGTAGCTGTTGTATGTTCTTTATGCACTACCGTCAATTATGAATGCATTTCCTATCTTGACTAAAAGACAACGCATCCGCAGACATCCGACTATATCTGGTAAATCTAAAATTACAATGTATAAGTGTATTGTCAGGGAAAGTTGTATGTGCTAGCTAATGTTTCCAAAAGCTAACTGAACAAAAACATAATGTAATGGTTCTCGTCTGTCGAAGGAGAAGCGGACCAAAATGCAGCGTGGTGGTTATTCATGTTCTTTAATAAATGACTCGACATGAAATAACTAAACAAAACAATAAACGAATGTGAAAACCTATACAGCCTATCTGGTGAACACGTGGCTGTTCCACTGATGTCAGAAGGTGAATTCACCAATTTGTAAGTCGCTCTGGATAAGAGTGTCTGCTAAATGACTTAAATGTAAAATGTAAATAAACACAGAGACAGGAAATATCACCCACGAAATACTCCAAGAATATGGCTGCCTAAATATGGTTCCCAATCAGAGACAACGATAAACACCTGCCTCTGATTGAGAACCACTCCAGACAGCCATAGACTATGCTAGATACCCCCCCTAAACCACACACCCAAAACCTAACAAAACCCCAAGACAAAACACACCACAATAAACCCATGTCACACCCAGGCCTGACCAAATAAATAAAGACAAACACAATATATTCCGACCAGGGCGTGACACATAATTACTTTTACGATATGTGTTTGTGCCATCATGTGCATTAGTAGCACAATGCAAAATCGTTTTTACTTACAAGTATGTTGTCAGGATTTGGCCAGGGTTGTTCCGGGTTTTGGTCAGTAGATGCCCCCATTGTGCTTTTTGTCCCTATGTTTTTCCCTTGATCCCCATTATTATTTGCACCTGTGTCTCGTTTCCCCTGATTGTATTTAAACCCTTTGTTTCCCTCAGTTCTGTGCTCTGTGTTTGTATGTTAGCACCCTGCCCTAGTGTTCTGTGTGCTCTTGTCGATTCCGGGTGACGTTCTTGTGGTATTCTGTTTTTTGTTTTTGTTTATTTTTGGTGAGTTTCTTTTGAGGTCTTTTTGTTTTACCTACCACCTTTTGGATTTGCCATTTTTTGTATTTTAGGATTTTTTCTTTATTAAATACACCGTCTTAAGTACTGCTGTGTCTGCCTCATCTTCTGGGTTCTGCTGTCTATTCGTGGCTCAGTTGGTTAAGTGACTGTTTCTCACTCCGGAGACCCAGGTTCGAAACCGGGTCCTGACATATGTTGACTCAACCATATTGATGTTGGTTTTAAGTTTTGGCTGACTTCTTAGCGGATGTACAATTATTGCAAATTGAATTATGGGGCAATTCAGGAAACACGGAGTGAACAGAATTGTACACTCGCAACCTCGATCACAAAAGATGGTTGAGGGGCTTACGTTGCCAACTTCCCTTGCTTGGCTAATCGTTTGGACCGACAGCAAAGATGGCCGCGGGGATTCCCCTAGGGCATATGGCAGGGTAAGTGGAGGACCGTGTGTACTTTTATGTGTTTGAAACGCAGCCATTGATTCAACGTCACATTATTATGCATTCTTTTATACATGGAAATAACGTTGATTCAACCATTTTTTGCCCAGTGGGAAAGGCCATTGTATTAGACTTCAGTTCCGATGGCTATGGATAAACCCACTCTGAAGGAAATGGTTGGTGATGATAAAAATGGCTAATTATGGTAATATGAACTTTTTATGTTTGAATGATCCTTGCTCATGTTAAGAGTGTCAGAGACGTGCCCATAGATTTTCTTATGTCATATATGTTGACACTTTACATTTAACCTCACAAGTCAACCCTCGGGCATTGAAAAAAAGACACCATCTGTAAAAATTCTGATAGAGCTCCCTATGTGCAGTCGGACTTGTACTGGTACAGTATGTGATGTATGATGTAACCATGGCCTTGAGATGATTTCGAGATACTTCAATCAAGGTGGTGGTGTCTGTTAATGTCACCTGTTCATGTGTATGATTGGTTGCATGAGATGGTGGTGGCTAATTAACTAGGAAACTAACACCTAGGGGGTTATTGTACATTAATAAACTTCTAATGTAAAAGCTCAGTCATATATAGAACTCTGTGATCCGCAACTGAGTTCTCCTCCTAACTTTTTCAACTTCAGTTTATATAATCTATGACATGCTCACAGATCACAGGAACAGCTTGAAAATAAGCCAATTGTCTGACCAGCATATGAATTAGAATGATTTGGCCCTTCATGCTTGTCAAACAGCGTGTTTTTTCCTGTTCAGATCTGATTCGCAGGTCTACCCTTTTCCTCCCCTGTAATTACCCAATATGAGTTATAGGGATGACCCATCATAAAATGACCCCCTTCATGTGAATAATAATGATGACTCATACACACACAAATAATAACCCTTTCTCAAGCCTCTATAGAGCGCTTTCAGTTGTGTCACAAATCACCATGTTGGAAGACCAAACTCAGTCTGTTGAAAGTCCTCCAATCGTCCACATGACTGGCTGCATTTTGTTACCACCAGAAACTTCGGGAAGAAGTTTAGTTTTTCCAAGGACCCAGAAAATGGAGCCAGTGGGTGAACCTATTCAAGTAAGTAAATATGTTGAAAGTGATTAAACAATGTATTATTAACTAGCTTGACACAGAAACTTAGTGTGAAGGTTAACCTAAATTTGAGCTGCTAACGTAATGTTAGCTAACTTTACATTCTGTATAGCTAGCTAGCTACATGAATTAAATAGCTTCATGTTAGCTATCTTGATTCATTTGTAGCTAGGTAGGTATCTTGCTAACAGCCATGGAAGAGGATGAAAGGATTAGCTAGCCCTGACAGAAGGGAGAGTAGGCTACTCTGAATAGGGCAGGTAACTTTGTGGGAGGACATTATGAAACTATTCTCCAGTTTCAGTCCCTGGTGAGAAACTGAGGACAGAGAGAGATTTAGCAACATAATAGTCAGGGCTGTCTAACTTGAGTAGAATGCAGCCGGTTTCTTGGTGATGTTTTCTGTCCTCATATACAGAGAGCTGCCAAACCCTGTCTGCAGATGAAGAGGTCCCAATGAATGTCTCAAGAGAATAGGGTCATCCTTATATACAATGGATTACTGTATATGTTAGCAAATTTTGTGAACAAAAATACAGTTCAAGGTCACACATTGTATAAACCTATTACAATGGTAGCAGGCCAACCCTGCTGGGTGTGCAGCAGTAGAGACTGCTGAGGGGAGAACGGCTCATAGTAACGTCCAGACAGAGCAAATGGAATGGCATCAAACACCTGGAAACCATGAATGATACCATTCCACCTACGGGCTCATTACCACGAGCCCGTTCTCCCCAATTAAGGTGCCACCAACCTCTTGTGGTGTGCGGGCTTCTGTTTCAGCCCAGTACTAACACACCTGATTCAATGTACCAAACCTAATTAGTTTACAATCAAGTGTGTTATCGCTGGGCTGCAACAGAAGTCTGCTCACCTAGTAGATCAGGGATCAGTGGAGTGACGTTGGCTCTGGTATTTATTTATTTTTTTTAGCTGAAATTGTGTTTTAGTAATAATAGCCTACTTGTTACTGAACTGTTGAAACTTTACATACGAGTTCACTTAAATCAAATCAAATTTTATTTGTCACATACACATGGTTAGCAGATGTTAATGCGAGTGTAGCGAAATGCTTGTGCTTCTAGTTCCGACAATGCAGTAATAACCAACAAGTAATCTAACTAACAATTCCAAAACTACTGTCTTATACACACAAGTGTAAGGGGATAAAGAATATGTACATAAAGATATATGAATGAGTGATGGTACAGAGCAGCATAGGCAAGATGCAGTAGATGGTATCGAGTACAGTACATACATATGAGATGAGTATGTAAACAAAGTGGCATAGTTAAAGTGGCTAGTTGTCACGCCTTGGTCTTAGTATTTTGTGTTTTCATTAATTAGTTGGTCAGGCCAGGGTGTGACATGGGTTTATGTTGTTGTATTTCATAGTGGGTTTTTTTAGTTATTGGGATTGCGGCTGAGTAGGGGTGTTGCATAGGTTTGGCTGCCTGAGGCGGTTCTCAATCAGAGTCAGGTGATTCTCGTTGTCTCTGATTGGGAACCGTATTTAGGTAGCCTGGGTTTCACTTTGTATTTCGTGGGTGATTGTTCCTGTCTCTGTGTAGTTTCACCAGATAGGCTGTAATTAGGTTTCACGTTCCATTTTTTTGTTGTTTTTGTATTTATATTCAGTTATTTCATGTACCACGATTGTTTCATTAAAAACATGAGTAACCAACATGCTGCATTTCGGTCCGACTCTCATTCAACAAACGAAGAACGCTGTTACGCTAGTGATACATGTATTACATAAAGATGCAGTAGATGATATAGAGTACAGTATATACGTATACATATGAGATGAATAATGTAGGGTATGTAAACATTATATTAGGTAGCATTGTTTAAAGTGGCTAGTGATATATTTTACATCATTTCCCATCAATTCCCATTATTAAAGTGACTGGAGTTGAGTCAGTGTGTTGGCAGCAGCCACTCAATGTTAGTGGTGGCTGTTTAACAGTCTGATGGTCTTGAGATAGAAGCTGTTTTTCAGTCTCTCGGTCCCAGCTTTGATGCACCTGTACTGACCTCACCTTCTGGATGATAGCGGGGTGAACAGGCAGTGGCTCGGGTGGTTGTTGTCCTTGATGATCTTTATGGCCTTCCTGTAACATTGGGTGGTGTAGGTGTCCTGGAGGGCAGGTAGTTTGCCCCCGGTGATGCGTTGTGCAGACCTCACTACCCTCTGGAGAGCCTTACGGTTGTGGGCGGAGCAGTTGCCGTACCAGGCGTTGATACAGCCCGCCAGGATGCTCTCGATTGTGCATCTGTAAGAAGTTTGTGAATGCTTTTGGTGACAAGCCAAATTCCTTCAGCTTCCTGAGGTTGAAGAGGCGCTGCTGCGCCTTCTTCACGATGCTGTCTGTGTGGGTGGACCAATTCAGTTTGTCTGTGATGTGTATGCCGAGGAACTTAAAACTTACTACCCTCTCCACTACTGTTCCATCGATGTGGATAGGGGGGTGTTCCCTCTGCTGTTTCCTGAAGTCCACAATCATCTCCTTAGTTTTGTTGACGTTAAGTGTGAGGTTATTTTCCTGACAACATACTCCGAGGGCCCTCACCTCTTCCCTGTAGGCCGTCTCATCGTTGTTGGTAATCAAGCCTACCACTGTTGTGTCGTCCGCAAACTTGATGATTGAGTTGGAGACGTGCGTGGCCACGCAGTCGTGAGTGAACAGGGAGTACAGGAGAGGGCTCAGAACGCACCCTTGTGGGGCCCCAGTGTTGAGGATCAGCGGGGTGGAGATGTTGTTGCCTACCCTCACCACCTGGGGGCGGCCCGTCAGGAAGTCCAGTACCCAGTTGCACAGGGCGTGGGTCGAGACCCATGGTCTCGAGCTTGATGACGAGCTTGGAGTGTACTATGGTGTTAAATGCCGAGCTGTAGTTGATGAACATTCTCACCTAGGTATTCCTCTTGTCCAGATGGGTTAGGGCAGTGTGCAGTGTGGTTGAGATTGCATCGTCTGTGGACCTATTTGGGCGGTAAGCAAATTGGAGTGGGTCGAGGGTGTCAGGTAGGGTGAGGTGATATGGTCCTTGACTAGTCTCTCAAAGCACTTCATGATGACGGAAGTGAGTGCTACCTGGCGGTAGTTGTTTAGTTCAGTTAACTTAGCTTTCTTGGGAACAGGAACAATGATGGCCCTCTTGAAGCATGTCGGAACAGCAGACTGGGATAGGGATTGATTGAATATGTCCGTAAACACACCAGCCAGCTGGTCTGCGCATGCTCTGAGGGCGCGGCTGGGGATGCCGTCTGGGCCTGCAGCCTTGCGAGGGTAACACGTTTAAATGTTTTACTCACCTCGGCTGCAGTGAAGGAGAGTCCGCATGTTTTCGTTGCAGGCCGTGTCAGTGGCACTGTATTGTCCTTACTTGTACACTTTAAAATTATATGAAAGTGTTGATTGAAGGTAAGTGTTTTAATTTGTTAACTTAACTATTATTCAAGATGAACTAGTGTTGATTAGTTTAATCACAGATCACAATCCAGCAACAAAATGAGGGAAGGGAATCTGTCTCTGATTTCTCTGTTGTATTCTCAAATGAACATGACCTTTTTGTTCAGTCATAAGCTCTCCAATTAGTTTTTTGATTGTCACAATTTTGTTTATCTGCCATGTGAACCCATTTCGCAACTGATAATTGTATGCAATGCCAATGCAGCCATAGGCCTACAGCAGTGGTTCCCAACTCCAGTCCTTGAGTACCCCGAACACACTTGTTGGAGCCCTGGAAAAACATACTTGATTCAATAAATTGAGGGCCTGATGATTAGTTGCCAAGTTTAATCAGGTGTGTTTGTCTGTGGCTACAATACAACTGCACTGTTCTGGGTCCATGAGGACTGGAGTTGAGAACCACTGACCTACAGTATATTATGACAGAGCCAATTCATGCTTGACCCGAAAATGTGGTAGGAGGCGCCGTATGGGTGGTGTGACACAATTGCAGAGGCCAAATTGAGCTCTGTTCCGCAACGCCGTGGGCCTCTCAAATTTTGTAACAATGGGAAGGCCTCCATGTAGCTCTGCATTGACATGATTGGTTGACAGTAGTTGGGGGCGAGAGTTACTTTATAAAACAAACTCACTTCCTTCACAACAGCCCTGTGCTGCTCCGCGACCCGCAAGAAGTAGGAGTGCCCTGGCTTCTGCAGAGGCCGGATTAACCATGCAGCGCCTTTAAGCCTTATGTGCATTTGCAATGCATCCCTTGACATTGTGCATCTGAAGCAGAGAAACGCTTAACTCACACACTGTTCAGCGATATGTTCTCAAATTAAAAACGATACCAGTAGATAATGGATATGAGGTTAATCATTATGCTAGATTTTGTGCATGCCTTGTTCTAATGTTACATTTGTTGTCGTAAATCCAACCCTTGTAATCTAGGTGGTGAAATGTATGGAAGCAGGAGATGGGATCGTTAGCTTAAAACACACACAACTGCTACCACCAAGTTCACTGACAGATACTTTTCGCCAAGAAGGTCTGAGTGGCACTTGTAGGTGCCACTGTGGTAATGGAGATGGTTTGCCAAAGACTACCTGTCACGACTTCGGCAGAAGTCGTTGCCTCTCCTTGTTCGGGCGGTGCTCGGCGTTCGACGTCACCGGTCTTCTAGCCATCATTGATCCTTTTTTCATTTTCCATTGGTTTTGTCTTGTCTTCCTACACACCTGTTTTCAATCCCATTCATTACCTGTTGTGTATATAACCCTCTGTTTCCCCTCATGTCTTTGTCAGATTGTTTTATTGTCAGTGTAGTGTGTTTGTTGTATAGGTGCGTGTCGGGTCCTTGTACCCATGTTTGTTTGTTATGTACATTTAGTGTTATGGAGCATACTCCGTGGACTTTATTAAAAGACTCCATTTTACACTCCATTTGACTCTCCTGCCACCTATTACACCTACGCATGACACTACCACAATTACATTGTCTGTTAAATGTATTTAAAATTGTAAATAAAACATTGTTGGACGATAACAAAGATGTTTCATTCAATGGGGCAAGGCAAAGCAGAGATGACAAAATACTTTTAATTTCACCCATACAACAATATAGCCCATTAGAAAAGTACAATGTTTACAATATCATAAACAATGGTATTGTACACGTTCCAAATTACATTTTATATATTCATACTGTTTGAGGTTAAGGGAACACTTTTGTCATGACGACAAGGTGAAGGTGCTCTACTCAATTGGCACGACAGAATCATAAAAGTAGACATTGAAGTAGAACTTGCTCATCTTCTCAGTGGGAATCCAGTCTGCATGGGTGTCTAGAGGTCAGCTGGTGAACCTACAGTAGTACACAAACAAATTAAAAGCAAACCTGATGTTAGAAAATCACTTCAGGTCACCTACACCATCAGGGCTCTTAATAGTTTGGTTGTATTTAATTCTGGTGTTTTATTGTCATAAAAAGATTACATCTATTTTTGGGCTTGAATAACCAATAGTCAACACATCAGGTTGTCCTATGCCATTGAGGCCTTTGTCCTATGCTGTATTGTCCATACATTTCCCCCCTCTTATGAATAAAGTTCATAACAAATTATCATTGGGTTGTCATATGAATATATGATCATCAAATCAAATGTATTTATATAGCCCTTCGTACATCAGCTGATATCTCAAAGTGCTGTACAGAAACCCAGCCTAAAACCCAAAACAGCAAGCAATGCAGGTGTAGAAGCACAGTGGCTAGGAAAAACTCCCGAGAAAGGCCAAAACCTAGGAAGAAACCTAGAGAGGAACCAGGCTATGAGGGGTGGCCAGTCCTCTTCTGGCTGTGCCGAGTGGAGATTATAACAGAACATGGCCAAGATGTTCAAATGTTCATAAATGACCAGCATGGTCAAATAATAATAATCACAGTAGTTGCCGAGCGTGCAGCAAGTCAGCACCTCAGGAGTAAATGTCAGTTGGCTTTTCATAGCTGATGATTAAGAGTATCTCTACCACCCCTGCTGTCTCTAGAGAGTTGAAAACAGCAGGTCTGGGACAGGTAGCACGTCCGGTAAACAGGTCAGGATTCCATAGCCGCAGGCAGAACAGTTGAAACTGGAGCAGCAGCACGGCCAGGTGGACTGGGGACAGCAAGGAGTCATCATGCCAGATAGTCCTGAGGCATGGTCCAAGGGATCAAGGTCCTCTGAGAGAAAGAGAGAATTAGAGAGAGCATACTTCAATTCACACAGGACACCGGATAAGACAGAAGTACTCCAGATATAACAAACTGACCCCGACACATAACCTACTGCAGCATAAATACTGGAGGCTGAGACAGGAGGGGTCAGGAGACACTGTGGCCCCATCCGATGATACCCCCAGACAGGGCCAAACAGGAAGGATATAACCCCACCCACTTTGCCAAAGCACAGCCCCCACACCACTAGAGGGATATCTTCAACCACCAACTTACCATCCTGAGACAAGGCTGAGTATAGCCCACAAAGATCTCCGCCAAGGCACAACCCAAGGAGGGGCGCCAACCCAGACAGGAAGATCACGTCAGTGACTCAACCCACTAAAGTGACGCACCCCTCCTAGGGATGGCATGAAAGAGCACCAGTAAGCCAGTGCCTCGACCCCTGTAATAGGGTTAGAGGCAGAGAATCCCAGTGGAGAGAGGGGAACCAGCCAGGCAGAGACAGCAAGGGTGGTTCGTTGCTCCAGAGCCTTTCCGTTCACCTTCACACTCCTGGGCCAGACTACACTCAATCATATGACCCACTGAAGAGATGAGTCTTCAGTAAAGACTTAAAGGTTGAGACCGAGTCTGCGTCTCTCACATGGGGAGACAGACCATTCCATAAAAATAGAGCTCTATAGGAGAAAGCCCTGCCTCCAGCTGTTTGCTTAGAAATTCTAAGGACAATTATGAGGCCTGCGTCTTGTGAAAGATAGGTAGGAGCAAGCCCATGTAATTCTTTGTAGGTTAGCAGTAAAACCTTGAAATCAGCCCTTGCCTTAACAGGAAGCCAGTGTAGGGAGGCTAGCACTGGAGTAATATGATACATTTTTGGGTTCTAGTCAGGATTCTAGCAGCCGTATTTAGCACTAACTGAAGTTTATTTAGTGCTTTATCTGGGTAGCTGGAAAGTAGAGCATTGGAGTAGTCTAACCGAGAAGTAACAAAAGCATGGATTAATTTTTCTGCATCATTTTTGGACAGAAAGTTTTTGATTTTTGCAATGTTACATAGATGGAAAAAAGCTGTTCTTGAAACAGTCTTGATATGTTCGTCAAAAGAGAGATCAGGGTCCAGAGTAACACCGAGGTCCTTCACAGTTTTATTTGAGACGACTGTACAACCATCAAGATTAATTGTCAGATTCAACAGGAGATCTCTTTGTTTCTTGGGACCTAGAACAAACATCTCTGTTTTGTCCAAGTTTAAAAGTACAAAACAAAGAACAAAACCAAACTGTGAAGCTTTGGGCTATGTGCCCTGAACGAAGCCAAAGTTGACTTCCCACAAAACAGGTGGGGGAAAAGGTACCTAAGTATGGTTCTCAATCAGAGACAATGATAGACATCTGTCCCTAATTGAGAACCATTCTAGCCATGGCTAGAAGGGATTCAGCTTTTGGCAAATCAACATCAAATTTGACATTAGGTAGCAAATTAGGAGAATTTAGGCAGAATGTTAGGAGAATTAGGTTAGGGTTAGCTAAGATGCAAAACAAAAATACAGTTGAAGTCGGAATTTTACATAAACCTTAGCCAAATACATTTAAACACATTTAAAATCACAATTCCTGACATTTAATCCAAGTAAAAATTCCCTGTATTAGGTCAGTTAGGATCACCACTTTATTTTAAGAATATGAAATGTCAGAATAATAGTGGTGAGTTATTTATTTCAGCTTTTATTTCTTTCATCACATTCCCAGTGGGTCAGAAGTTTACAGACACTCAATTAGTATTTGGTAGCATTGCCTTTAAATTGTTTAACTTGGGTCAAACGTTTCAGGTAGCCTTCCACAAGCTTCCTCCTCCTGACAGAGCTGGTGTAACTGAGTGGTTTGTAGGCCTCCTTGCTCGCACACGCTTTTTAAGTTTTGCCCACACATTTTCTATGGGATTGAGGTCAGGGCTTTGTGATGGCCACTCCAATACCTTGACCTTTTTGTCCTTATGCCATTTTGCCACAACTTTGGAAGTTTGCTTGGGGTCATTGTCCATTTGGAAGACCCATTTGCGACTAAGCTTTAACTTCCTGACTGATGTCTTGAAATGTTGCTTCAATATATCCTCATCATTTTCCTGCTCATGATGCCATCTATTTGGTGAAGTTCACCAGTCCCTCCTTACATTTGAAAAGTAATATGTAAAATAACATTTTATGACATTATTTTCCTACTTTTGTAATTATTATTGCACCCCAACAACATGATGCTGCCACCCCCGTGCTTCACGGTTGGGATGGTGTTCTTCGGCTTGCAAGCCTCCGCCTTTTTCCTCCAAACATAACGATGGTCATTATGGCCAAACTGTTATAACAGACATAATTTCCCAAGCTGTTTAAAGGCACAGTCAACTTAGGGTATTTAACCTTCTGACCCACTGGAATTATGAAATAATGAAATAATCTGTTTTAACAATTGTTGTGAAAATTACTTGTCATGCACAAAGTAGATGTCCTATCCGACTTGCCAAAGCTATAGTTTGTTAACAAGAAATTTGTGGGGTGGTTGAAAAATAAGTTTTAGTGACTCCAACCTAAATGTATGTAAACTTCCCACTTCAAATGTACTTTTGACAAAAGCTGGATATTTCTTCAGCCAGGACCCCTTTTTCATAGGCCTAGATTATATGCATTCAAGACAAGGCCATTTGTATTAATCTGTTGTCAGTGTCAGTAGGGTAGGCCGCCATTGTATTAAAAAAGATTCTGCTAATTTCTTCAGTCATATAAAGTGTAGTAGAATTGCATGAAATGTTTATCAAAGGCCACATTTTTCCTCTGCAGAGGAAATGTCTCTAGTATAGCCACTATGCACTTATTAATAGCCTAAATTATTGCCATCCAATCTACTCATAACATTAGGAATAGTAGGCTTACATTTGTCTGCAAATGCAATTGAAGAGGTAAGCAATCCTTTGTTATAAAGGTGCATTTTTATGGTGAAAAATAGCTTCCCCATAACTTTAAACTCAAGCGATACATGCTAATTGCTAGTCTACAAGCTATCTATCAAGCTAATTTAAGATTAATTTACTGTTCACCTAAAATACCTGGTTGGCACAACATCTAAACTAAAGTCGAAATCGATCAGACTTAATTAACTTACCAGTGATGAAATGGTCACAGCAGACCCGTTACTGACAGCTGTCTGGGTTCCGGTATTGACGGGCAAAAAGGTTTCTTTACTTTTCTGACAGTTTTTGAGCCTTATCTTGGTATCAACAATGGTGTTTCATGATTGCCGGGAATCTGTAAACATATTTTCCCCCGATGTCTCTTCTGCACTGTTAGACCAGCCAAATACTCTACAGAGAATGACAGTGGTGTTGAATCAACTAGTTTTAGGCACTGTTATCATGCAGTTTGGGGTAGCCACTTGTCAGAAGAATGACTGCGGTGGTCTTCCAACATGGCTGCCAGGAGTCGTCATACGTCAACTGCAAGCCCTCTAAAATGAACCGTTAATAAAAGCTCCTGTATACCACCAGAAAAACTGTTCCGCTGTGGTTACAACTCTTTTTGGGGATATATAGAACCCTTTTACGGTTCTTTATAAAACCTTTATGGGGAATAGTTCTATAAAGAACCTTCCTTATTCTCAAAAGTTCTTTGTAGATTCTTTTGAGAAACCAGACTGTTTTCTCTTCTTCTGGTTAGCCATATTATATTGTTAAAATTCCTTAAGTGTTATTTTAATTGACAAGATAATTTAGGTTTGTACTTTAACACATGGATGTATAAAACTTACTCCTCAGCCTGAATTGTCCCCACTTGCGAGGCGCCAACTTGTAAGATGCTTCAGGAGGGCGGTCACTTGTGCTAGCGAGGCTGAGGTCCGGAGTTCACACCAGGTATGGGCTGAATTAAGAGGAAGGGGTATTTGTTAAGCAAGCAGCGTGATGTCCTTTACACTGACCAAGGCCGTTCTCTCCCGATTGCTCAGTTTGGCCAGGCAGCCAGCTCTAGGAAGAGTCTGGGTGATTCCAAACGTCTCCCATTTAAGAATGATGGAGGCCACTCTGTTCTTGGTGATGTTCAATGCTGCAGAAATATTTTGGTACCCTTTCCGAGATCTGTGCCATGACAAAATCCTATCTTGGCGCTCTAAGGACAATTCCTTCAACCTCATAACTTTGTTTTTGCTCTGACATGCACCGTCAACTGTGGGACCTTATATAAACAGGAGTGTGCCTTTCCAAATCATGTCCAATCAATTCCAATCAAGTTGTAGAAACATCTCAAGGATGATCAATGGAAACAGGATGCACCTGAGTTCAATTTCAAGTCTCATAGCAAAGGGTTTGAATACTTATAAGGTACTTCTATTTTTTATTTGTAATAAATTTACAAACATTTCTAAAAATCAGTTTTTGCTTTGTCATTATGGAGTATTGTGTGTAAAATGCTGAGGAAAAAAATGATTGAATACATTTTTGAATAAGGGGTCTGACTACTTTCCGTATGCACTGTACATGATGACTAATGGAAATACACACAGGACGATTTAATTCCACTTAATTAACCTATAGACGGATAAGCATGAAGGTCAAATGTATTTACTATTTACATTGACTGGTATTTCCATAGATGAATAAAAAGCATTATTTTGCCATTAGATTTTTTTCTCAGTCATTTTTTCTGCTTTTCCTTTTTTTCGTGGGTGGGGGGCATAAGCCAGCAATTTCCAGCTAACTTAAACCTTGATCTGTGCATTCGAACTAGGCTCAATGATGTCCTTGTCAGTTAGAGAAGAAGAGCGGGAAAATGAGGAGGACTGGAGGTAAGCTTGCTACTGCTATAATTGATTTTAATAAAAACAATATGTTTTGTTGCCCATAATGAAGCTATTTATCAGAGTTATTTACCTTACAATATGCCATATTTTAGTAATATACATAACTTATATTACTATGAATTGGCACCCGCAGAGCTGGACAGCGCATGGGTGCTGAAAGTAGGCTAATTTGAGAAGCCATAATTAATATAAACAGTTTTCATTTCATTTGATTTTAGGCTACTAACAACAAGAGTGTTTTGTGTTGGAGCCTATGTCTTCCTATTCAATAAATAAGAGGTAGACCTATCTGTTTGACAGATAACATTTTGTCTACTATCCATAGATTCTGTCAGACAATTCCTTCAGTCATCATGCACTCCTTAAATAGCTCAGTGTCAGTGAAGAGCATGGTGTGTTAAGCTAAGTTAAGTTAACCATCATTATGGACACTTGCTCCCCATCGTTATGCACACTTGGACTTCATTAATCCTGACAACCTTTCCTTGGACACTTCAGAAGTGTGTGTGGGGGACGTCCTGTCCCAACGTCAAGATAACCCACAGGAATTGTATGTGGTATACTACTCAACAAAACAGTCTCCTGCAGAGAAGAACTGTGTAGTTGGCATTAGAGGAGTGGGGCAACAGTTGGGTGCCAAGAACACATTTTTCATTCTCACCAACCAAACGGAACCTGGAGTACATACAGACTGCGAGGCGGCTGAACCCACGCCAAGCAAGTTCTTCATTAGATTCAACTTCACCTTGTCATATCGCCCAGGTTCAAAGAACAATCAAAGCCTGTCATCAAAACATCCTGTCTCTACTATTTGGGAGGGGTTATTTTCCTGAGTGTACCCATCATTCCGCCCTCCCCAGTCGTTGCCCCCGTGCTTTGGTGTGTAGATGTGGGCATTCGCCAGGCTCTGGAGAGGGAACCCGTGCCTACTACCTGTCCTTCAGAGCGCCCCTACGTTCCCACTGGTATAAGTGATCAGCTGTTGACCTGGGCCCACACATCTCTCGTCGCTGGACACCAAGGTATCACCCACACTATTCAATCTATCTCTGCAATGTACTGGTGGCCAACCTTGGAGCAGGACATTGCTCACTATGTCAACTCCTGCTCAGTATATGCCCAGACTAAATATCCCCGGCACGCTCCAGCAGGGAAACTCCTTCTCCCTCATGTGCCTCAGCAGCCTTGGTCTCATCTATCTATTGATTTTGTCACTGATCTCCCCTCTTCTGATGGTTTCACTACTATTATGGTTGTTGTGAACAGATGATCTAAATCCTGCCTTTTCATCCCTCTCACTCTGGTCCCCCTACCGTTCTCCAGGGCATTGAGGCACTGTTCCAGCAGGTCTTCCGGCACTATGGCCTTCCGGAGGAAATCGTCTCCCACCGTGGCCCCCAATTCACGTCATGGTTATGGAGAGCCTTCATGGAGAAGCTGGGTGTCACGGTAAGCCTCACAACCAGGTACCGCCCTCAGTCCAACGGGCAGGTGGAAAGGATGAACCAGGAGCTGGGGAGGTTCCTTAGGAGTCACTGCCAGAATCTTCATGTTTCTTATTATTAAACTCACCTTCTGCACCTGCTTCAATTATTTAGGCTAAATTATTATTATTTCAATGCTATAGCCTGCCATTTTAAGAAATCAATTATTAAGAGTTTGTGACATACTACAGGTGCTCAGCATTTCAACAACACATCAACAACAGCACTTCAAAAACATGCCTATACATTTCGCATTTAGCCTGTTTAAAATGAAAATGTTTTTTATTTTTATTTTTTGATTAATAATATTGACAGGAAAAATGCCTTATTTGGCTATACAGTCTACAGTGTCTTTGAATTCACATTTAGAAACACACGTTTGGCCAGTCTTTAGTTTGAGGATCATGCAGTGATCTAAACATGCCTACACTTTAGTTTGTCAATTTAGCCCAGCAGATACTTTTGTATTCCCATGCACTAATCACAGTCAACACAAATCTATGTTCTAACAAAAATATCATGGAATAAAACAGAATAAATTAGAAAATGATAGTTTCCCAAAATAAAAAAGTTACAAGTGCATATAGGCCTACCTGATGATATGCGGCTGCTGTGTTAAACAACAACGGGCTTTTTCTTGAATTCATATGTGATCAGTGTCGTGTCTTTGGCATCATTAAACTGAAGATGAATCTTTATTAAATAACTCTCTGTAATTATTATTAAGCGATTCAACTGATTTATCATGTAACTGTAATTAACTAGGAAGTCGGAGCACCAAGGAAAATATTCAGATTATAAAGTTATAATTTTCCCAATATAACTTTCAGATATTTTCATATCTGATTAATAGTCTTCTGATTAAGGAATTCTTCTTTACCTCACGTTCGTCTCATTCCAAATGTTAGTCTCATTCTGCACGAACCCAGTCTTCACTATGAGTCATCCATACATCAATTGTCTTAAATCATTTATTTACTAACTAAGTAATTCACAGAAATGCATAAACAATAGTTACAAGGAAATGATACCGGAGTTTCCCTAGTGGGATACACCGGCATTGCGGCTTGGTGTACAAAAGGGAAGATGGGGTTGACTCAGGGTAGCCAAGTGGTTATAGCGTTGGACTAGTAACTGGAAGGTTGCAAGTTCAAACCCCTGACCTGACAAGGTACAAATCTGTCGTTCTGCACCTGAACAGGCAGTTAACCCACTGTTCCTAGGCCATCATCAAAAATAAGAATTTGTTCTTAGCTGACTTGCCTAGTTAAATAAAGGTAAAATCAAAAGATAAGACAACACACAGTTGATAATTATAACAATTGAAATGCTAATCCTTCGCACATGAACGCTCACTCATTCGGGAACAATTGCAATCAATGTATATATTTATGCTCAGTGTGTCATCGGGATCTCTGTTGAACAGTTTGTTTCTGTTGGAGAGTTTGTCCACCCTCTCTGTCGTGGTTCGAATGGATAGTTCAGAGTAACGTTAATTCATGTCGTTATAGAATAAATGTTTCGGCGGTTGTCGGTCCTCGCGTTCAATGATACCGAATTCCTAGCTGCAGACTAGTAATTAATATCAAAGACTTATTCTTATTCTGTCGGTATTGATAGTCTAAGAGTTTAACCACGTGGGATGGTTAAAAGATTCAGCAGTCTGGTCTCAAACCTTGGCCCTCTCATTATTGAGGTAAGCTCGTCTGCAACCTTTGTCCTCTCGTAATTGAGAGCAACATGGTCTGTTGAGAAATTCTCAAGGTGGGGGTTTTATTCGGGAGAGCAGAAAAAGGCTGTCTCATTACGCCAGGTGCTAACTGTGCTCATGGGCAGTCCTCTGATTTCGTTAAACTCAAAAGAGAATTGGAGTTAACCTTCATTAAACAGTCCAAAATCACATTACACAATTTTACAAACAGTATCATCCTCGCTCATTCATCTTATACAACAATTAGATGTAAACCTCATATCTGAGGCTATTATATAAACAGTGTTATGGTAATGTGACAGTATTGTCTCCCATGAGTTTCACAAAATTGTACCAAACGGACCAGTTCGTAGCTGGATTATTCACCAATCTTTTATACCTTCTCCAGAACATAAATGTTGTTCGGACCACAAGTTCTGTGAGGTGGAAGAAATTCCTTTGTTCTCTTCTATGAAAACTCTCTCTATACTGTGGCCATGAGAAGATAATCTCCTCCAGGAATTTATGACCTCTCTCCTTCCACAGCAGCCTGGTTGTAGGAGACAGAGGGATGGGGCTTGCTGTACCCAAAGAGGGCAACGTCATGACATCAGATACTTCAGTTGTAACTGGTTCTGTTGCGCTACATTTTTACAGTTGATAGACAACTTTAGCATTGTTCCAAACTTAGACTACAGGTGTCCTCTTTTTTAACAATAGCCTGTATAGAAATCAAAAAGTCTAGAGTGCTGCATGCTTTGTTGTAGTATTAAAAAATATTCTGCTTGTCTCCAGTCATGTAACTTGACATAAAATTGCATGAAATTAGTTAATAAAAGGCTATTTTTTCCTGAACCGAAAATAAGGTGATAGATTCATGCAGTACTTGTATTATATTGGATATCTTTTCACCCCAACCCTTGTCCGCGGTGGTCTGTGAATCCACAACCTTCTGGCTACTTTCACAATGTAATGCATACAAAAACAAGAACAGTTTCTAAAATGGCATATCTAACGCTCTCAAATGGGTTTCCCAAAAGTATTGTAGCACTACGATAATCTTCAGTCCATTTAGTGTCAATAGAAGTAAGATGATCTTAGTGCTACTATGCTTTTGGTAAACCCAGTACTGGTCTGTCCTATGAGTGAGGGTACTCAGTGTTGGAGAAAGTACTCAATTTTCATACTTGAGTAAAGGTTAAGATACTTTAATAGAAAATGACTCAAGTAAAAGTGAAAGTCACCTAGTAAAATACTACTTGAGTAAAAGTACAAAAGTATTTGGTTTTAAATATACTTAAGTATCAAAAGTTGAAATCCTTTCAAAGCAAACCAGAGGGCAACATTTGATAGCTGCTTTTTTATTGCTAGATATTCAGGGGCACACTCCAACACTCAGACATCATTTACAAACAAAGCATTTGTGTTTAGTGAGTCTGCCAGATCAGAGCAGTAGGGATGACCAGGGATGTTCTTGTGATAAGTGTGTGAATTGGACCATTTTCCTGTCAAAATGTAACAAGTAGTTTTGGGTAAAGTAAATATACCCCCAAAAACGAATTAAGTAAGTACTTTAAAGTATTTTTACTGGAGTATTTTACACCACTGGGTAACCTGTAGGCATGTTCTCTGCTATCCACTTTATGTTTTAATTATTATTTTGAGTATACGGGAGGGTCACTTGTTGTTTTTTTAAGTGTTCAGGGAGGGTCAAGATAAAATATATATTTGAATGAAGGGAGGGCCACCATTTTAATTTCAGAGAGGTCCGATTTTCTCCCGGTATCCCTCATTATAAAGCAAGTTCCTTCCTGTGTACAGTAGCCCTCAGTATTCCTCAATGTTAGCACAACATTTGTGAATTTACCTTCCGTATCGAGTGCGTAGGCGATACAGGGTTAGCAGAATAGTGTTGTGGGAAGACGATCGAGGTAGAAAGGAAATGGGTGTATTAAACATCAATCTGAGCCCATAAACCGGTAGGGCAGTCATTTTACAGAGCCACCTGCAGACTAAACTGTTGTTTCCATTGCTGCAGCTCTGCCTGACACACACAAGCACACGCACTTACACACGCACGCTCAGGCGCGCGCGCATCACGGGCGCACGCTCGCATCAGACTGCACACTGTAATGACAGCCCGGATTCCTCTGGTCTCCCTCAGAATACGACGCTTCCTCTTGATGTTTGTGGCAAGACAGCTATGAGGGCATCTTGAAAGGGGGTCTTTCTTTTTGTAGCAACATGTAGAGTTTATTTAACTTTTCATCCTGCCTTTAGCGTTTTCGTTATTTGGTGTATTGCTGTTGTGGATAAAACCATAGCACAAAAATATGAGTTTTGTGCGTGGGGTATTTTTTCCTTACGTCAAAAATAGCCTACATTCATCCGTAACTTAAACGCAATTCTGGATATAACTACAAAAGTTAACTAATCGTGGATGTAGTCATGGGGGTAAACTTGAATTTGCGATATCTAAACCATTAACGTTTGGATGAATTGTTTAGCATGAGAGCAGGTGAGTCAGTCTTCGTGTTTGTCTAGTGAGGCGACGCGCGCATTGCCCACGGATAGAACGAAGCCAAGTGTTGGAGAACGGTGGAGAACGGCGCAGTGATCAGCGGTGATCTGTGCTGGGGATTACGCCTCCGAACACTGGGGCCAGGCACGCCGATATGGGTGAGTGGATACAGTCTGATTTTTAAACGAGACTACTTTTCATTTTCATAAATGAATAGCCAACTACACACAAAACATGGTGGGTTGTTTGGTTGACCCAACTACTGGGTTGCAGGCGTTGGGTCACTTAGTTGGGTTGCTTTCTTTAAAAAGAGCACGGTTGGGTTGTTGATGTTGGGTTATAGTGATATGACACATCAGGTCAGATCAGAAAGCTGGCAGTGTAGTTTAGTAGGGGCGTGGCTTTCACATAGTTATTTTTAGCCACCCGTGAGAGTAAATGTAATTCCTGTTCATCAGTTTGTTGTATAGTTATCACACGTTAAGGTTGAATGTTTACATTTTTGTATCTTCAATGAGGCTTACAAAAGTTTGAGTTCTCTTAAACCTCATTGTTGGGATACAACCTCATTATGCATTAAAGGCAGCATACCTTATTATAATATGTCATAAATAATCATAATATTCTCAAGGAATATGGCAAATGCAACAACAACAAAAGTGAACAATTTACATGTGCAGTATCCAAACATATGATGATGAACAGGAATTACATTTACTCTCATGGGTGGCCAATAAGATCGAACTGAAAGCCACGCCCCTAATACGCCATGCATCCTGTAAATAACCTAATGAGATCATAAAAAAAGACCCAGCTGCTAGGTCCATCCAGCATGAATGTAAAAAATATTGTTCTCTTTGGCACATGGCAAAATGTGTAGAATTGCAGGAAGTGGGGGGCTTGTTTGGACCTTGTGGGGGCACCTCACCAAACTGCGCTATGCCACTGGGTAACAGCACACTGAGTGGTATGAGATGACTATATCATTATCAACATTTGTAGCATAATGGACAGCATATTATGCACCGTATATACCACTGCTTTTAAGATATGAATGTGTTTCTCCTGGTTTTAATTGGAAGGCTATTGGTGTGATGCACTTGTTTACAGATCATTGGCTGTGGCTAATAGATTAACTTAATGATGTATTTACTTATATTTACTTATGCATGGGTTATGCATTAGTGCATTATGAACAGTTGTTGAGAAATTCTCATTTTAGAAAACTGTAGGTTTTTCTAATCGCACCAATGTGCTGCTCTGCTCTGCCCTGCTCTGTATGAGGATTCCACTGGTGAGATGCTGGTATGGTCTCATTAAATGCAACTGAAAATTGAATAGTTTTTTTGCCCTCTGCCCCCTATAGTCATCCAATGTTGACCTAGCTGATGAGCTGTTCCTGCCAGTCTGCAGTGAGACAGGACCCCGGCAGTTTAAACCCAATTACTGCTTCACATATCGACTCCTTTAATCAGTGACTAGATATAGATTTCACAACTGCTGCAGGCCACATCACTGACCACTCAGTTGAGTATAGCTCCCCAGTATGAATAACAATGGAGACGGAGGCAGACAGTGGCTTCAAGGCCCTGAATTCATACCAATACTATGGCTAGCTTCTCTGATGGGATATTTTATTCCTACTGATACCTGTTCGTCAAAATGTAAGCTCCGGTTATCTGACATTAAGGGCAGAACAATACCTGTCACCTCTCACTTTTGAAGATTCAGAGTGTGTCCTTTTCGCCCAGTCCCATGACACTTGTTCCCGTTATCTAAATGTTATGCAAGTGCTACACAAAAAAAACTTTGTCACTGATATTCACACGTGAAACCTTTACTCTTCAGTTAACACACACACACACACACTCTCTCTTTGTCGCCATCATAAATACCACTCTCTCTCTCCGACAAACATACACACTGCTTCCAACTGCAATATGTTAGGCACCAAACAGAATGTAAGAAGCACCAGAAAGAGAGAGGATTTTGACATAGTTAGGCCTATGTGAATCCTACCTTTGAAACACATCTCATGAGTAGCAGACCCTTTTCCTCTCTTCCTGCGCCAATCAAATATGCCTAAGACCTACTGTCAAGTTACCAGGTTGTGAGCGAGCGAGGTAACATGACTGAACAACGTTGTTTGTTATCAAAACAATAACAAACGGCCGGGATTAGTTCAAAACGGCCCTCTACATGTTTTGTGAAATTACATCAAATGTGCACGAAGTCGCGCAGTAAGAAAAAAAGGTAGCTCTGGTAATATGAGTCATGTTCTTTTTACCGTTTGATCTACAGACAAGCTGTTTTCTTTGATGTAAAGCTGCAAGCATGACTGTCGTGAAGTGGTTTTTCCTCTCTGGCACTACTGGGTGAAAGTAAACTTGCAAAGCCTATTTGACTGGCTGGTGCTCTTGGTTATTATACCAGGGAAATTATATACAATCAGTGGTGTAAAGTACTTTAAGTAAAACATTCTTTGGAATATCTGTACTTTACTATTTATATTTTGGCAACATTTACTTCACTGTATTCCTAAAGAAAATAATGTAAGTTTTACTCCATACATTTTCCAATGACACCCAAAAGTACTTGTTACATTTTGACAGGAAAATGGTCCAATTCACATCAAGAGTACATCCCTGGTCATCCCTACTGCCTCTGATCTGGCAGACTCACCAAACACATTGTTTGTTAATTATGTCTGAGTGTTGGAGTGTGCCCGTGGCTATCCATCAATAAAACAAAACAATCAAATTGTGCCATCTGGTTTGCTTAATATAAGGAATTAGAAATTGTTTCAACTTTTACTTTTGATCCTTAAGTACATTTTTGCAATTCCATTTACTTTTGATACTTAAGTATATTTTAAACCAAATACTTTTAGACTTTTACTCAAGGATTATTTTACTGGATGACTTTCACTTTTACTTGAGTCATTTTCTATTAAGTTATCTTTACTTTTACTCAAGTATGAAAATGTACTACTTTTTCCACCACTGTATACAATGTATCAACTTTGCTCGCTCTGCATGCTGCTCCAATGTATTGAATGTACAGTACATATGTAACAACAGAAGACTCATCATGGTCTGCATCCCCTCTCGCCATCACGCCTAAATTATATTTTAAAAAACTGATGAAGGAATAGATGTTTAGGAAGAGTGGGCGGAGAGAAGCAGGTGAGTGATGGCTGGAAGGAAATGCGGTGGGCAGATTACCCCTGCCACACGTTTGAAAGTGAAGTGGATAGTGGACCGGCGCGTACAAGTGACTAGTCAGTGGCTGTTGCTTAAATTTGTAAACGAAAGTGACTTTATAAACGTTTTTTTAACAGGCGCCAGCGGCTTCTTTAGATCGGTAGGGCATATCAGACCACCACAAAATGTGGTAGTATCATATGAAATGGTACTAGGTATCCTAAAATGTTTTATGAGGTTTTGGTACCATGATAGTACCGTGGTACTGGTATACTGTGAAAAACGACATGGGAGTACTGTAGGCTAGTGGGTATCCTAGAAATAAGGAGTTAATCAACTTTAACAATGGTGGCATTTGATTCGCCTCATGTGTCAGAGCTTTTTGGTAGAAAGGACAGTTGGACTGAAATCCAACAAATAATCCAACTAATTGATTATATATACAGTTGAAGTTGGAAGTTTACATACACCTTAACCAAATACATTTAAAATTTAAAAAGTTTTTCACAATTCCTGACATTTAATCCAAGTAAAAATTCCCTGTCTTAAGTCAGTTAGGATCACCACTTTATATTAAAAATGTGAAATGTCAGAATAATAGTAGAGAGAATGATTTATTTCAGCTTTTCTTTCATCACATTCCCAGTGGGTCAGAAGTTACCATCCACTCAATTAGTATTTGGTAGTATTGCCTTTAAATTGATTAACTTGGGTCAAACGTTTTGGGTAGCCTTCCAAAAGCTTCCCACAATAAGTTGGGTTAATTTTGGCCCATTCCTCCTCCTCCAGAGCTGGTGTAACTGAGTCAGGTTTGTAGGCCTCATTGCTCGCACACACTTTTTCAGTTCTGCCACACATTTTATGTAGGATTGAGGTCAGGGCTTTGTGATGGCCACTCCAATACCTTGAGTTTTTTGTCCTTAAGCCATTTTGCCACAACTTAGGAATTATGCTAGGGGTCATTGTCCATTTTGAAGACCCATTTGTGACCAAGCTTTAAATTCCTGACTGATGTCTTGAGATGCTGCTGCAATATATCCACACAATTTTCCTGCTCATGATGCCATCTATTTTGTGAAGTGCACCAGTCGCTCCTGCAGCAAAGCACCCCCACAACATTATGCTGCCACCCCCGTGCTTCACGGTTAGGATGGTGTTCTTCAGCTTGCAATGCATCCCCATTTTTACTCCAAACATAACAATGGTCATTATGGCCAAACAGTTCTATTGTTGTTTCATCAGACCAGAGGACAAAAGTACGATCTTTGTTCCAATGTGCAGTTGCAAACCGTAGTTTGATTTTTCTTATGGCGGTTTTGGAGCAGGGGCTTCTTCCTTGCTGAGCGGCCTTTCAGGTTATGTCAATATGGGACTTGTTTTACTGTGGATATAGATACTTTTGTACCTGTTTCCTCCAGCTTCTTCACAAGGTCCTTTGCTGTTGTTCTGGGATTGATTTGCACTTTTCACACCAAAGTACGTTCATCTCTAGGAGACAGAACGCGTCTCCTTCCTGAGAGGTATGACGGCTGCGTGGTCCCATGGTGTTTATACTTGCGTACTATTGCTTGTACTGATGAACGTGGTACCTTCAGGCGTTTAAAAACTGCCCCTGTAACGGTTTTCTTGAGTTGAAGGAGAGGAGGACCAAAATGCAGCGTGGTTACTATTCATGTTTTTTAATAAGACAACTATACATGAACATAATACAAAACAACAAACGTGGAAAACCGAAACAGCCCTATTTGGTGCAACAAACACAGAGACAGGAACAATCACCCACAAAACCCAACACCAAACAGGCTACCTAAATATGGTTCCCAATCAGAGACAATGACTAACACCTACCTCTGATTGAGAACCATATCAGGCCAAACATAGAAATAGACAAACTAGACATGTAACAGAATGCCCACTCAGATCACACCCTGACCAAACAAAACATAGAAACATATAAAGCAAACTATGGTCAGGGTGTGACAGTACCCCTCCCCCCCAAGGTGCAGACTCCGGCCGCAAAACCTGAACCTATTGGGGAGGGTCTGGGTGGGCATCTGTCCGCGGTGGCGGCTCTGGTGCTAGACGTGGTCCCCACTTCACCATAGTCTTAGTCCATCACCTTGTCCGCTTCCGTGGCCTCCTAACCACGGCGACCCTACTAAATGACCCCACTGGACAGAGGGGCGGCAGCTCGGGACAGAGGGGCGGCAGCTCGGGACAGAGGGGCGGCAGCTCGGGACAGAGGGGCGGCAGCTCGGGACAGAGGGGCGGCGCCAAGCGGGAGCAGCTGTAGGGATGAGACGGAGATACAGCCTGGTACGGGGGGCTGCCACCGGAGGGCTGGTGTGTGGAGGTGGTACCGGATAGACCGGACCGTGCAGGCGCACTGGAGCTCTTGAGCACTGAACCTGCCCAATCTTACCTGGTTGAATGCTCCCGGTCGCTCTACCAGTGCAGCGAGGTGGAATAGCCCACACTGGGCTATGCAGGCGAACTGGGGACACCATGCGCAAGGCTGGTGCCATGTAAGCCGGCCCAAGGAGACGCACTGGAGACCAGATGCGTAGAGCCGGCTTCTTGGCACTTGGCTCGATGCCCACTCTAGCCCGGCCGATACGCGGAGCTGGTATGTACCGCACCGGGCTATGCACCCGCACTGCGGACACCGTGCGCTTCACAGCATAACACGGTGCCTGCCCGGTCTCTCTTGCCCCCCGGTAAGCACAGGAAGTTGGCGCAGGTCTCCTACCTGGCTTCACCACACTTCCTGTGTGCCCCCCCCCAAGACATTGCTGCCTCCTCATACCAGCGCCTCTCCGTCTTCTCCGCCTCCAGCTCTTCCTTGGGGCGGCAATATTCTCCTGGCTGTGCCCAGGGTCCTTTACCGTCCAACTCATCCTCCCATGTCCAGTCCTCCTTGCGCTGCTCCTGCCTGTCACCACGCCGTTTGGTCCTGTTGTGGTGGGTGATTCTGTAACGGTCGTCCTCCTCTTCATCTGAAGAGGAGAGGCGAGAAGGATCAGAGGACCAAAATGCAGCGTGGTTACTATTAATGTTTTTTAATAAGACAACTAAACATGAACATAATACAAAACAACAAACGTGGAAAACCGAAACAGCCCTATCTGGTGCAACAAACACAGAGACAGGAACAATCACCCACAAAACCCAACACCAAACAGGCTACCTAAATATGGTTCCCAATCAGAGACAATGACTAACACCTGCCTCTGATTGAGAACCATACATATCAGGCCAAACATAGAAATAGACAAACTACATAGAAACATAGAATGCCCACTCAGATCACACTCTGACCAAACAAAACATAGAAACATACAAAGCAAACTATGGTCAGGGTGTGACAGCCCCCAATGATGAACCAGACTTGTGGATGTCTACTTTTTTTCCCTGAGGTCATAGCTGATTTCTTTGGAATTTTCCATGATGTCAAGCAAAGAGGCACTGAGTTTGAAGGTTGGCCTTGAAATACATCCACAGGTACACCTCTAATTAACGCAAATGATGTCAATTAGCCTATCAGAAGCTTCTAAAGCCATGACATAATTTTCTGGAATTTTCCAAGCTGTTTAATGGCACAGTCAACTTAGTGTATGTAACTTCTGACCCACTGGAATTGTGATACAGTGAAATAATCTGTCTGTAAACAATTGTTGTGAAAATTACTTGTTTCATGAACAAAGTAGATGTCCTAACCAACTTGCCAAAACTATAGTGTGTTTATAAGAAATTTGTGGAGTGGTTGAAAAAACGAGTTTCAATGACTCCAACCTAAGTGTATGTAAACTTCCGACTTCAACTGTAGCTAGTAGCACTGAAAAACGTTCATAAATGTGCTTGCGTTGCTTTGTATAAATTCTGAATGCCGCGTAGATATAGGATCCTGAATCATAATGAGATAAATCAGTTCATGAGTTACAGTTGTTTTTGTTTAACCTTTATTTTACCCTTGAGATAAGAATAATATTTTTCGATTGAGACTATATAAAGCCCCTTCCTTTATATTTAACTGTGATGGAACAAGGTAAAACAGTTTTACTACCTTCCACTTTAAATCCCATCCCTTACCTAATTAATGTCAGACGTTGAAATGCACAGATCCGTAGATGCAGGCACTGGCATGGTTTTGCCTCTCAGGGGCCTCTTTAGATTTTGTGGGGTGGGACATTAACATCTAAGAACAATTAGCATTTTATTGGTCGCTTTCAGATACAAATGATGACAGATAGGTGATAGGGATCATTGGGGAGCTATAAGATGACATGGTCTAATCACCAGCTTTCTTTGATGTAGAATGGTTTGTCTGTGGCTGTGTCTGTCGGCTGCCATGCTAATTTATTTGTTGCTTGCTCATTGTGCTTGTTAATCGGCCAGACATGAGTGCTTGTAAGACAGAGTAGATCCATGCTAAATCCCCTTTGCCTTGCATGTTTACTAAAACAAGACATGCAAGAACTGCTTTCAGCTTCATCGAGACCTGGGATCGCATCTAGCTTAATGTAGCCACTTAATCTCCTCCTGGATAACGATATGTAAAGATACATATTTTCATAAAATAAAGTAACACTTTTTGGTTGGGATTTCAAAGCAACAATGGAGAGGACTGTTTTCGGTTAGTTTAAATGGTTTAGGGTGGCAGGTTGCTTAGCAGTTAACAGTGTTGGGCCAGTAACTGAAAGATCACTGTTTTGAATCCCTGAGCTGGCTAGGTGAAAAGTCTGTCGATGTGCCCTTGAGCAAGGCACTTAACCATAATTGCGCCTGTAAGTCGCTCTGTATAAGAGTGTCTACTAAAATGTAAACATGTTTTCCTTATTATTTATATTTCAAAAGCGTGGTTGAAAAATGTCAATATGACTAACCAGGCTATCAAACAGAGTTACTTCCATGGTTTGGCCTAATTTACAGGCTGCACCAGAGACAGTCGCTGTCCAGTGTAATGTGGTGCTGAACATCAGAATTCTGTCAGTAGTTTCAATGGTGCTGAATCGCCTATCCCTGCTATTACAGCTTGTTTCCTGTGACAAAGATACCACACACTTAAAGCAAACAGGTATACAGTGCCTTCGCACATTCTTCAGACCCCTTGACTTTTTCCACATTTTGTTAGGTTACAGCCTTATTCTAAAATTGATTAAATAGATTTGTTCCTTATCAATCTACACACCATACCTCATAATGACAAAGCAATAGCAGGTTTTTAGATTTCTTTGCTAATTTATTATTATATATATTTTTAAATATCAAATTTACGTAAGTACTCAGACCCTTTACTCAGTACTTTGTTCAAGCACCTTTAGCAGTGATTAGAGCCTTGAGTCTGACGTTACAAGCTTGGCACACCTGTATTTGGGGACCCTCTCCCAATCTTCTCTGCAGATCCTCTCAAGCTCTGTCAGGTTGGATGGGGAGTGCTGCCACACATCTATTTTCAGGTCTTTCCAGAGATGTTGGATCGGGTTCAAGTCAGGGCTCTGACTGGGCCACTCAAGGACGTTCAGAGACTTGTCCCGAAGCCACTCCTGCGTTGTCTTGGTTGTGTGCTTAGGGTCGTTGTCCTGTTGGAAGGTGAACCTTCACCCCAGTCTGAGGTCCTGAGCAAACTGGAGCAGCTTTATTTTTATCAAGGATCTCTCTGTACTTTGCTCCTTTCATCTTTACCTCCATCCTGACTAGACTCCCAGTCCCTGCCACTGAAAAACATCCCTGCAGCATGATGCTGCCACCACCATGCTTCTCCATAGGGATGGTGCCACGTTTCTTCCAGATATGACGCTTGACATTCAGGCCAAAGAGTTCAATCTTCCTGATGGGCCGCCCCTAGGTGGTAATGGTAGGCAACAACACATCTGCCACGCTGATCCTCAACATTGGGGCCCCTCAGGGGTGCGTGCTTAGTCCCCTCCGGTACTCCCTGTTCACTCACGACTGCGTGGCCAAGTACGACTCCAACACCATTATTAAGTTTGCTGACGACACAACAGTGGTAGGTAGACCTGATCATCGAAAACTATGAGACAGCCTATAGTGAGGAGATCAGAGACCTGACAGTGTTGTGCCCAGACAACAACCTCTCCCTCAACCTGATCAAGACAAAGGAGCTGATCATGGACTACAGGAAAAGGAGTGCCGAACACAACCCCATTCACATCGTCAGGGCTGTTGTGGAGCGGGTCCAGAGTTTAAAGTTCCTTGGTGTCCACATCACCAACAAACTATCAGTCTCCCCCTCAGGAGACTGAAAAGATTTGGCCTGGGTCCCCAGATCCTGACCCCAGATCACGGTAAGGTCTGATACCAACAGGCTCAGAGACAGTTTCTATTTGAAAAGCCATCAGACAGCAGAACACTTGAACTGGACTGACCACCTGCTCTGATTCGTATACACGACTAATAAAACTTGAAACTTGAACTTTAAAAAAGTTGTTGGCTCAACTGCAAGTCTGTTCATCGATAATGAGCGATGAAATCCTAGAATGATCTACAATCCTTTAATCGGAAGATTATATTTTCTAATCAGCACTTAATGCCCATAATTGTGCAGTTTAATCTTGACATTATCTCTTAACGCTTGAGTTATCTACTCTGTATGAAATACTGGAAAACATTGCTTTCCTTATTTAAAATATATCATTTAGAAAAATAGACCCAAAACTATACCGTTATATAATATGCACAGGAAAACACTAATCAGCACAGTTGAGACATAGGAAAAGACAAAGTAAAATGCAAACTAGTCTCCCCCCAAAATGTTCTTGAAGAGAGCACATAAGACAGCTCTTGCTATTCTCTTGAGCCTTCCCTGATATATATTTTTCTAAAATAATTTAATATGCTTTGTTAATCCATTCCCCAGCCTCCCACTATGATCCCAGGGATGTATGTGGGTTGGCCTCTCTCCCTCAGTTCTGCATCAGAGACGCACCAAATCTACCTCATTCCAGCCATAGAGATGAACACAGAGTAATTGAGGTTAAGGATGTTTGTCCTCATTTCATTTAAGGCTCTAATTTATGTACTGTAATCCAGGATGAATTTCTCTCACAATTACTGTCTCTCTGATAACGATTAGCAGCAGTATCCTGTTGCCACCAGTAACCAGCTCCTTTATTGTACATCTACAGCTGTTGCTGTACTATAGCTTTATCTACTCTACCTCTGCCTCCACTTCCACTGCCTTTGCTGCTACACTTCTGCTAGCTCTACCTATAAAATAAGCTTTTATCATAAATCAGTTGATTTTATACTGCGCCCTGCTTCCACTGTGAACTTTACAGCTCTCTCCCATTTCTAAATAAATGTGTGTGAAATAATGGGTTTTAAGTGTGTAAGGGGTACTTCATTTCAATATTGCAATTTCAGTGTGACCAATTCATCTGTGTTGCATGATGGCAGTCCTGCATCGGTAATATGTCACAAACTTCTATGGCTTGAAAGTCTTTTTAATTGTATGTGTCTTAAATATGAGTGAACACACTCAATATTGCAGTATATCACGTATAGTGCTACTAAGCCAGAGCTTGGCTCAGCACTAATACATGCAGTGCCTTCGGAAAGTATTCAGGCACCTTGACTTTTTCCACATTTTGTTACGTTACAGCCTTATTCTAAAATGTATAAAAAGGTTTTTTTCCCCCATCATCAATCTATACACAATACCCAATAATGACGAAGCAAAAACAGGTTTGTAGATGGTGAGCGTTGCTGCATAGCTATTTTCACCTCTCTCCTTTGTCCCAGTTTGAGGTCCTGAGCGAACTGGAGCAGTTGTTCATCAAGGATCTTTCTGTACTTTGCTCCGTTCATCTTTCCCTCGATCCTGACTAGTCTCCCAGTCCCTGCCACTGAAAAACATCCCCACAGCATGATGCTGACACCACCATGCTTCACCGTAGCGATGGTGCCAGGTTTCCTTCAGATGTGACGATTGGCATTCAGTCCAAAGAGTTCAATCTTGGTTTCATCAGACCAGAGAATCTTGTTTCTTATGGTCTGAGAGTCTTTTGGCAAACTCCAAGCTGGCTGTCATGTACCTTTTACTGAGTGGCTTCCGTCTGGCAACTCTAACATAAAGGCCTGATTGGTGGAGTGCTGCAGAGCAGTTTGTCCTTCTAGAAGGTTCTCCCATCTCCACAGAGGAACTCTAGAGCTTTGTCAGAGGGACCATCAGGTTCTTGGTCACCTCCCTGACCAAGGCCCTTCTCCACAGATTGCTCAGTTTGGCCAGGCGTCCAACTCTAGGGAGAGTCTTGGTGTTTCTAAACTTCTTCCATTTAAGAATGATGGAGGCCACTTTGTTCTTGTGGTCCTTCAATATTGCAGACATTTTTTTGGTACCCTTCCCCAGATCTGTGACTCGACACAATCCTGTCTCGGAGCTCTAAGGACAATTCCTTCGACCTCATGGCTTGGTAATTTGCTCTGACATGCACGGTCAACTGTGGGACCTTATATAGGCAGGTGTGTGCCTTTCCTGGATCATGTCCAAACAATTGAATTTACCGCAGGTGGACTCCAATCAAGAAATGTATAGAAACATCTCAAGGATGATCAATGGAAACAGGATACACCTGAGCTCAATTTGAAGTCTCATAGCAAAGGGCCTGAATACCTATGTAAATAAGCTATTTCATATTTTTTTGCACATTTATAATAATAAAATAATTAAAAACCTGTGTGTAGATTGCTGAGGAATATGTTTTATTTAATACATTTTAGAATAAGGCTGTAACATAACAAAATGTGGAAAAGACAAGGGGTCTGAATACTTTCCAAAGGCAATGTACTATAAGCTCTCTGCTCCTGTGTCCAAGGAGACACTATCAATGTTGAAAGAATAAGTATAGACTATGGATTCTCTTGCATCTATTCCTTATCCACTTGTTGAGTTAGCAAAATGTACTATAAAGGATGTTTGATCTTGGCGTTTTACCTTTACAAGGAGAGGTTAATTCCTCCATTTTGTTTGTCTTTGAAGCCCCTAACTCCCATGTCCCTTGGTAACCCCACCTCTAGTAATTACCTACTATAGAGGAGAGCCTGTTTCCATGTAGGCAGCAGCTCAGGGTAGAATACCAAAGATGACGTTGAAGTGTTTTAATGAGCTCAGACATACAATTTGAGTATCTTATTCTTAATTTCAAAGACACATTAGAATAGAACATCTTGAGCCATGTTATCTTGATATTGCACTACTAGCAATGGGGAAAGAAAATATAATGTCCTTATGGATTTCCCCATTGCTAGTAGTGCAATATCCTTATGGATTTCTAGTTATTAAGGAAACCTATTACTGAGAGTGATTGAATAGGGAGGGCCCTATGTATTTTGCACATTCCATAGCATACCGTACCTGACCCATGCTCTATGCTGAGGGCTTAGGCTATATGTCATATTTTTTGGTTCTCTGAAGTGCTTCACGGTGCAGCTCTCCTGGGGCTGGCCACTCTGCTCACATGGGCACTCTGGGTAATAGCCTTTGCGTCAGCCCACCACAAGAGCACTGTGCATTCAAATGAAATATCAACTTGTCGCTCCGCCAAGGAAGACGACAGCTGACTCTGCCATGGCTGCCAGAATCCAACCCAGTCTTATGAAAGGGCCAGCCTCTTAGACGATTTTAAATGAGTTGCTTTTAAATGAACTAACCTTGGAGGAGCACGATGCCATCAATGTATTTTAGCAACAGAGAGAAGCGGGTGGAATTTGGATAGATTTTTATCTGCAGTGCAACCCTGAGGTGGTAGCTATGCTTACACCAGAACATTGTTTCATGCCTTCGACTTTGTAAAGAAGGTTCTGTGGAATATACTACCATTATGCAACGGCCTTGAAGTAGAACATTGTTGTTAAAAATGACATTAGAATAAGTTGAGCTGTCAGTGTTCATAATTTTATGATATTTTCCTCTCAATGATGTTTGTAGCAAAATTAGAGCATTGGGAGGCACATGCTCAATTTGTTCATCCAGAAATCAGATTGAAAAGTAACTTTAGTCTATAATTGTAGCATTACAACATTGGATAGAGAGGGTACCAGATAAAACCTTAGGCTGGCGGTATTTTATGTCATGCTAATGTTAGCTAAGCATGGTAATGAATCTCAAATAAGTTTGTGTGTGTGTGCTCTAGTGTTTGTGCTCCTGTGTGTCTGTGTGTGTGCTGGTGTGTGTCTAAGTAATTCTAGTCCTTTGTCATTGCACCTCTCATGTTCTTTTTTTAATTCCCCTTGGTATGCCTACAGAAGCAGGCAATGGCATAACAATTTGTTTACTCTATTTATCTCACAGGCTTGTTGATTCATCTCTGTTTAAGTGGTTTCTAGAGAGTATTGGCACCACGTTGGGAAGGGGGACTCCTGGCAGGCTTATATTATGTCAGATCTATGTGAGGGAGAAAATCAGGTTACGTCTGAACAGCACGCCATGTTTAATGACCAGTAATGGCCACGTCTCTGCCTGGCACTCTTTAAAAGCCTCCGAGGGAGCACAATAAAGACACTTCCTCTGGGTGTTATCGCTCCGTGTCCGTTCGGAGATCTATGTTGAGCCGATGTGTGCTAATTAGCGTAGCCGTCTTGCGAAGTCATCAATGAGCCCGAAGCACGAGAGACTGGTCCGACCCCAGATAATGTTACACCTGGAGAATTTAGCTTGTGGTTTAAATATGTTCAGATGTGTCTCTCTATTGATTTCCCCCCTTATAGCATATGTCTTTATTGAGAGGCACGTGTGCTAATGCAAGCCACCAGATCATCTGTAAGTTATTTCATTTAAGAGAGGGTTCTCTGTAGGCTCATTGAGGGATGTGCTAACTGTTGCAGTGGGATTACCATAGGTAAAAGTGATGAGTCTGTAATTTGCAATGGATGATTAGCCGGCTCTGTCGGCGTACTCTTAATAAAGTTGAGGGCGCTGGCCTTGCATACTGTATCACTTTGAGGACCTCAGAGCTTAATTTACACACAGTAGCTTAAATCATAATTTCCAACACAGTTTGAATCATAATTTCATAAACTGGAAGTATTGTAGGCTGGATGATTTTCTCTCACAGAGGTGTTTTTTTCTACTAAGCCAGAGACTTATGGGAATTCTCTCCTGTAATGGGTTTAATTTTGGTAACTCATCTTTGAAAGCCAGCCTCAAAATATCAGGGTGATTCTGAGCCCAAATGGGTCACTGATCAATTACAGCTTCGAAATGGATGCCTATAATTTTCTGACCATACTTGTTATGAGTGTGACGTTTAAACTTATACATGGATTTGTGATCGTTAACGTTTACAAAAAATCCCCAATTTTTTTTCCACAGAATTTAAATCACAGTGCAGTTATCACAAAACTGCCACTAACAGGTCTTAATCATCATCATAAAGGCAACACATTTTTTTTACAAATACCTAATGCAAAAATACTATACCTAGTAGGAGGAGTAATGAATCTTTCAAATGATCAATTATTCATCATCATTAACAGTTGGAAAAATGGCAGAGAGTAAGACAGGGAAGTCACAGCAGTGAAATCCTCTATGGCAATACTTTGAGAAGTTAAATGAGAAAGTGATGAAATGAGTTGGAATTGAGCTAGTGTGGCAGCAGGCTACAGGTGCAATGTTGAAAGGGAGGCAACGTGAGACCCGAATTGTTGCTGGCAGCAGTGTGATAAGGGACAGAGTGAGAAAATCACAGTGCTGATTGCTGTTGATATGCAGCCATTGTCAATGGTAGAGGATGTCAGCTTCAATACCCTAATGGTATATAAACTGCAAGATGCCATGTAAAAAAAAACGTGATGGCCTGGCTGGAGAAATTGTACAATAATTTCTCTGCAAACACCATACGAGATCTCAAACACCATACGAGATCTCAAACACCATACGAGATCTCAAACACCATACGAGATCTCAAACACCATACGAGATCTCAAACACCATACGAGATCTCAAACACCATACGAGATCTCAAACACCATACGAGATCTCAAACACCATACGAGCTCTCAAACACCATACGAGCTCTCAAACACCATACGAGCTCTGCAAACACCATACGAGCTCTCAAACACCATACGAGCTCTGCAAACACCATACGAGCTCTCAAACACCATACGAGATCTCAAACACCATACGAGATCTCAAACACCATACGAGATCTCAAACACCATACGAGCTCTCAAACATCATACGAGCTCTCAAACACCATACGAGCTCTGCAAACACCATACGAGCTCTCAAACACCATACGAGCTCTGCAAACACCATACGAGCTCTCAAACACCATACGAGCTCTGCAAACACCATACGAGCTCTCAAACACCATACGAGCTCTCAAACACCATACGAGCTCTCAAACACCATACGAGCTCTCAAACACCATACGAGCTCTCAAACACCATACGAGCTCTGCAAACACCATACGAGCTCTCAAACACCATACGAGCTCTGCAAACACCATACGAGCTCTCAAACACCATACGAGCTCTCAAACACCATACGAGCTCTCAAACACCATACGAGCTCTCAAACACCATACGAGCTCTGCAAACACCATACGAGCTCTGCAAACACCATACGAGCTCTGCAAACACCATACGAGCTCTGCAAACACCATACGAGCTCTGCAAACACCATACGAGCTCTGCAAACACCATACGAGCTCTGCAAACACCATACGAGCTCTGCAAACACCATACGAGCTCTGCAAACACCATACGAGCTCTGCAAACACCATACGAGCTCTGCAAACACCATACGTGGCATTAACAACAGACGGTTGGACGTCTATAAACACGTGGTCATACATCATTGCAACAAGCCATAACCTTGATGAGAAGTGGGACTGAAGTCCCATGTACTGACAACTGATAACGTGGAGGAGAGGCACACAACAGAGAACCTAAAACGGCATTAATTATATTGTTGCTGAGTAGGTCGGGTGCAGCAGTAAGGTGAGCGCCGTCTGGTAGGTAGCCTGGACTGCGGTAGATTTGAACTGCATCGACCCCTAGCGGTCATACGCAGGACTATCTGAATTGTGAATTCACATCATTTTATGATAGTAGTTGAAATGGTAAAGCATTTTTTTTCCTTTTTTTTAAACATTTGTTATAACCCTAATACTTGTTTGTCAGAGTTTAAACATGTTTTACATGGATGAATGGCAACTGAAATTAGTTAGTGGGTGTGGCAATGGGCACGGTCAGCCCGTCTGCGAGGCAGGATTTGAGAGAGAATTTTTGAGATCCCCATTTTGGCGGTGTAGACAATGTTTTTTTTTTTTTATTGTAGACCATGTTATTTTTTTATTTTTGCCAATTTTCAGAAATGTTCTACATTTCTCCATGGATCTGAGATACATTTTTGACGTTTTAAAACTAATTTCCTGTAATTCTACACATTTTGCCATCGAGCTGAGAGAAAATGTTGCAGTTTTATTCAAGCTAATTTCCTGTGATGCTATCCCTTTTGCCATGGCGAATGCTCTGTTATTTTGCTCAAACGTAATAACATAACTGCTAAATTTGTAATTATCTCTAACTGTATAACTTTTATTTTAGTGATTGTTAGTTCTCAAAGATTATATATATTTTTATATTTAGGTCCTGTAGTCGTTTAAGTTTTCCGTCCCGAAAATGTATTTCTAAAGTATGTATACACTGAACAAAAATAGAAATGCAACATGTAAAGTGCAGATTCTATTTTCATGAGCTGACATAAAAAAATCCCAGAAATGTTCCATATGAACTAAAAGCTTATTTCTCTCAAATTTTGTGCACAAATTTGTATACATCCCTGTTAGTGAGCATTTCTCCTTTGCCAAGGTAATCCATTTGACCTGTGGCAAATCAAGAAACTGATTAAACAACATGATCATTACACAGGTGCACCATGTGCTGGGGACAAGAAAAGGTCACTCTAAAATGTGAAGTTTTAGCACACCACACAATGCCAGTGATGCCTCAAGTTTTGAGGGAGCATGCAAGTGTCATGCTAACTGTGTGAATGTCCACCAGAGCTGTTGCCAGACAATTTAATGTTAATTTCTCTACCATAAGCTGCCTCCAATGTCATTTTAGAGAATTTGGCAGTACGTCCAACCGGCCTCACAACCGCAGACCACCCACGCCAGCCCAGGACCTTCAGATCTGGCTCCTTCAGCTGCGGCATCGTCTGAGACCAGCCACCCGGATAAAACTGTGGGTTTGCACAACCAAAGAATTTCTGCACAAACTGTCAGAAACCTTCTCAGGGAAGCTCATCCTCACTAGGGTCTTGACTTGACTGCAATTCGGCATTGTGACCGACTTCAGTGGGCAAAGGCTCAACTTCGATGGTCACTGGCACACTGGAGAAGTGTGTTCCTCATGGATGAATCCCAGGTTCAACAGACAGACAGTGTGTATGGCGTTGTGTGTGCTGATATCAACGTTGTGAACAGAGTGCAACATGGTGGCAGTGGGGTTATGGTATGGGCAGGCATAAACCACAGACAACAAACACAATTGTATTTTACCAAGGGCAATTTGAATGAACAGAAATACCATGACGAGATACTCAGGCCCGTTGTTGTGCCATTCATCCGCCACCATCACCTCATGTTTCAGCATGATAATGCACAGTCCCATGCCGCATGATATGTGCAGTCGTGGCCAAAAGTTTTGAGAGTGACACAAATATTAATTTCCACATTTGCTGCTTCAGTGTCTTTTGAATTTTTATCAGATGTTACTATGGAATACTGAAGTATAATTACATGCATTGCATACGTGTCAAAGGCTTTAATTGACAATTACATGAAGTTGATGCAAATAGTCAATATTTGCAGTGTTGACCCTTCTTTTTCAAGACCTCTGCAATCCGCCCTGGCATGCTGTCAATTAACTTCTGGGCCACATCCTGACTGATGGCAAACCATTCTTGCATAATCAATGCTTGAAGTTTGCCAGAATTTGTGGGTTTTTGGTTGTCCACACGCCTCTTGAGGATTGACCACAAGTTCTCAATGGGATTAAGGTCTGGGGAGTTTCCTGGCCATGGACCCAAAAGATTGATGTTTTGTTCCCTGAGCCACTTAGTTATCACTTTTGCCTTACGGCAAGGTGCTCCATGATGCTGGAAAAGTCATTGTTCGTGACCAAACTGTTCCTGGATGGTTGGGAGAAGTTGCTCTGGGAGGATGTATTGGTACCATTCTTTATTCATGGCTGTGTTCTTAGGCAAAATTGTGAGTGAACCCACTCCCTTGGCTGAGAAGCAACCCCACACATGAATGGTCTCAGGATGCTTTAATGTTGGCATGACACAGGACTGATGGTAGCGCTCACCTTGTCTTCTCCAGACAAGCTTTTTTTGGATGCCCCAAACAATCGAAAAGGCAATTCATCAGAGAAAATTACTTTCCCGCAGTCCTCAGCAGTCCAATCCCTGTACCTTTTGCAGAATATCAGTCAGTCCCTGATGTTTTTCCTGGAGAGAAGTGGCTTCTTTGCTGCCCTTCTTGACACCAGGACATCCTCCAAAAGTCTTCGCCTCACTGTGCGTGCAGATGCACTCACACCTGCCTGCTGCCATTCCTGAGCAAGCTTTGTACTAGTGGTGCCCCGATCCCGCAGCTGAATAAACTTTAGGAGACGGTCCTGGCACTTGCTGGACTTTCTTGAAGCCTTCTTCACAACAATTGAACCACTCTCCTTGAAGTTCCTGAGGATCCGATAAATGGTTGATTTCGGTGCAATCTTACTGGCAGCAATATCTTTGCCTGTGAAGCCCTTTTTGTGCAAAGAAATGATGACGGCACGTGTTTCCTTGTAGGCAATCATGGTTGACGGAGGAAGAACAATGATTTCAAGCACCACCCTCCTTTTGAAGCTTCCAATCAGCATGACAGTGTGATCTCCAGCCTTGTCCTCGTCAACACTCACACCTGTGTTAACGAGAGAATCACTGACATGTCAGCTGGTCATTTTGTGGCAGGGCTGAAATGCATTGGAAATGTTTTTTGGGGATTCAGTTAATTTGCATGGCAAAGAGGGACTTTGCAATTAATTGCAATTCATCTGATCACTCTTCATAACATTCTAGAGTATATGCAAATTGCCGTCATACAAACTGAGGCAGCAGACTTTGTGAAAATGTATATTTGTGTCATTCTCAACTTTTGGCCACGACTGTATGTATAAATATAAATACAGTATATATACATAAATACAGTATATATACATATATATACACACACATACGCACTGAACAAAAATATAAATGCAACATGTAATGTGTTGGTCCCATGTTTCATGAGCTGAAATAAAAGATGCCATGCGCACAAAAAGAGTATTTCTCTCAAATTTTGGCACAAACTTGTTTACATCCCTGTTAAATGAGAATTTCTCTTTTGACAACATAATCCATCCACCTGACAGGTGTGGCATTTCAAGAAGTTGATTAAACAACATGATCATTACACAGGGGCACCTTGTGCTGGGGACAATACAAGGCCACTCTAAAATGTGCAGTTTTGTCACACAACACAATGCCACAGATGTCTCAAGTTTTAAGGGAGTGTGCAATTGGTATACTGACTGCGGGAATGTCCACCAGAGCTGTTGGCAGAGAAATTAATGTTAATTTCTCTACCATAAGCTGCCCCAAAAGTTGTTTTACAGAATTTGGCAGTAAGTCCAACCATGTAACCATGCCAGCCCAGGACCTCCACATCCGGCTTCGTCATCTGCGGGATCATCTGAGACCAGCCACCCAGACAGCTGATGAAACTGAGGAGTATTTCTGTCTGTAACAAATCCCTTATGTGGGAAAAACTCATTCTGATTGGCTGGGCCTGGCTCCCCAGTGGGTGGGCCTTTGCCCTACCAGGCGCACCCATGGCTTCACCCCTGCCCAGTCATGTGAAATCCATAGATTAGGGCTGAATTAATGTATTTCAATTGACTGATTTCCTTATATTAATTAACTCAGTAAAATCATTGACATTTTTATTAAATGTTTTTTTAGTACCAGTCAAAAGTATGGACACACCTACTCATTCAAGGGTTTTTCTTTATTTTTACTATTTTCTACATTGTAGAATAATAGTAAAGACATAAAAACTATGAAATGACATATATGGAATTATGTAGTAACCAAAAAACTGTCAAACAAATCAAAATATAATTAACATTTTAAATTCTTCACAGCCACCCTTTGCCTTGATGACAGCTTTGCACACTCTTGGCATTCTCACAAACTTCTGGAGAGAGTTTGCTGCACTGAAAGTAAAGGGGCTGAATAATTTTGCACGCCCAATTTTTCAGTTTTTGATTTGTTAAAAAAGTTTGAAATATCCAATAAATGTCGTTCCACTTCATGATTGTGTCCCACTTGTTGTTGATTCTTCACAAAAAAATACAGTTTTATATCTTTATGTTTGAAGCCTGAAATGTGGCAAAAGGTCGCAAAGTTCAAGGGGGCCGAATACTTTCGCAAAGCACTGTGTATATGTATGTATATGTATATGTATGTATGTATATATATGTATATGTATATGTGTGTGTGTGTGTGTGTGTGTGTGTGTGTGTGTGTGTGTGTGTGTGTGTGTGTGTGTGTGTGTGTGTGTGTGTGTGTGTGTGTGTATATGTGTATATATGTATATATATGTATGTATATTTGTAATGATGACAATTATAACAATACTGAATGAACACTTTTATTTTAACTTAATATAATACATCAGTCAAATCAATTTAGTCTCAAATAAATAATGAAACATGTTCAATTTGGTTTAAATAATGCAAAAACAAAGTGATGGAGAAGAAAGTGCAATATTTGCCATGTAAAAAAGCTAACGTCTAAGTTCCTTGCTCAGAACATGAGAGCATATGAAAGCTGGTAGTTCCTTTTAACATGAGTCTTCAATATTCCCAGGTAAGAAGTTTTAGGTTGTAGTTATTCTAGGAATTATAGGACTATTTCTCTCTATACCGTTTGTATTTCACATACCTTTGATTATTGGATGTTCTTATAGGCACTATAGTAATGCCAGCCTAATCTCGGAAGTTGGCAGGCTTGAAGTCATAAACTTGCTTGAAGCACATGCTTGAAGCACAGCGAAGCGCTACTGGCAAATGCAGGAGTGCTGTTTGAATGAATGCTTACGAGCCTGCTGCTGCCTACCACCGCTCAGTCAGACTGCTCTATCAAATCACAGACTTAATTATAAAATAATAACACACAGAAATACGAGCCTTGGGTCATTAATATGGTCAAACCTGGAAACTATAATTTCGAATACAAAAAGTTTATTCTTTCAGTGAAATATGGAACTGTTCCGTATTTTATCTAACGGGTCGCATCCCTAAGTCTAAATATTGCTGTTACATTGCACAACCTTCAATGTTATGTCATAATTATGTACAATTCCGGCAAATTAATTAGTCATTGTTAGGAAGAAATGATCTTCACACAGTTCGCAACAAGCCAGGCAGCCCAAACTGCTGCATATACCCTGACTCTGCTTGCACTGAATGCAAGAGAAGTGACACAATTTCCCTAGTAAAAAGAAATTCATGTTAGCAGGAAATATTAACTAAATATGCAGGTTTAAAAATATATACTTGTGTATTGATTTTAAGAAAGGCTTTGATGTTTATGGTTAGGTACACATTACTGCAACAACAGTGATTTTTCGCGAATGCGCTTGTTAAATCATCACCCGTTTGGCGAAGTAGGTTGTGATTTGATGATAAATGAACAGGCACCGCATTGATTATAGGCAACGCAGAACAAGCTAGAT